>NW_016922458.1:37704-45010 GCF_001483705.2 Eufriesea mexicana | reverse complement strand
CTCTCTCTCTCTCTCTCTCTCTCTTATATTTCTTTTGTTTCGTTTAAGTACATGTAACAATTTCTTTCACTCACTCGTCTATTTATGAATGTTACACACCGGAAGATACACGAATTATACAATGTATACTGTAACATACCGTAAAGAACTGTAAAGAACGCCCTCGAGGAGTACCAGAGGTAAGAAAAATGGCGATATCACTGTGCATGAGACGTTGATAGCGTTCTAATCAGTAGTAAGTTTCTAAAGCTTCGTAGCGACTGTATTATTAGAAAGAAGTAAAAATTCAGGGCTATTCTATACAGTTCTTTATAGCACAGCTACCACTTTACAATACTCTGTAATTCACATACTTAATTCTTCCTATTTCTTTCTTTTTTTTTTTTGTATATAGAAATTTTTATTTAAAAATCAGTGAATGGCAAAAAAATTATTTAATTAAAAAAAAGATAATTTATGATTAATCGCTTTCGATAAAACAGAACAAATTTTGGAAAAAATTTTACACGAGTCGTTACTCAAACCTTTCAATTTTGCCCGTGCGAAAATATAACGACGTTGCATAAAAATTTAATGAAAATTGTGCTAATTTGTTTTCGTTTCCAATTCTATTTCTTTTCTTTTTTTTTCTTTTTCTGGAATAATTTATGCGGTATAGCGATCGTTATCCTTAATCCGTTTTTAAATTTATAAAAATGGAATTTCAATTTCCATATTTTCCTTATAACAGCATTCGCTGACTTCAAACATCGGAGAACTGAATCAACGAAATATAAATGCAAAATTTGGAAAAGGGGAGAAATTATTTATTCCATTTCTAATAACGCGTATACAATCTTATTCGTCCGATCTGCAACGTCATTGCAGTATATTTACCTGAATCTCACGAGATACGATTAACAGCACACCGTGGTACAACTAACAACAAGAGACAACTCGAAGTGTCTTGTAATTCTTTTTAGTTCGATCATACAATCTTATCGCACAAGTAGATCCCAGTCCAACTGTTGTAACTATAGTGATCACGCTTACTTTTTCAAAGGTATTCTTTTACCATCACGATTGTACGCTAGGTAAGCTTGAGGGTAAAGAATTTGAGTTATCGTGTGTGACACATTCAATGACACGTTTCAACACTCAGATACCGAAGCAGTCATGTATTCTAGAAACATCTTTGCCTTTCAATTTAATTACTTCGACGTGAATTTAAAACGTTTTCCTCTATTTGAAACGTATCTCTCTAGCCTACCAATGTGTTAGGTTTGTACCAAGATCTTTACCTTCAATGTAGCCCCTCGCAGATGTTAGGTCTGTACGGTGTGTACATCGTCGACTGTTCTATTTAATCGACAGGTGAAGAAAATGCAGGACAGGGTGCAAAAGACGAAGGAAGAGGTGCAGAAAGCGAAAGAAAAGTACGAGGCCGCGTTGCAAGAAATTAATCAGTATAACCCGAAATACATGGAGGATATGACTCAGGTGTTCGAGAAGTGTCAAGAGATGGAGGCGCAGCGGCTTCAGTTCTTCAAGGATGTTCTTTTTGGCATCCATAAATGTCTCAATATATCTCAGGATCCGATGTAAGTGTATATACACAATTTCATATTTCTTTACCCTACTTTCTTAAGTATATTATCGCATGTATTATATTACCTGTTATTATAATGATTGTTAACTCTTCACGGACCAAATCTGTATAGTGTACTGTTTTACTTGTAATTCACTGACAATGAGTTTTAGTGTCGTTTATCAGTTCGATTATTAACCATACCGTAAGAAAACCTGAATGACTGAAAATGATCTTTTGTTATACTACGATTTATGATCTGCAATCTATTTTTATAGTATGGTAGAGTATTATTTACCCACGGTCCCCGAAAGGTTAAAGTGAGAATTTACCAGTACTAGGATTTATTATAACGAAACCTAGAATGTTATCTTGTTGAAAGAACGATAAAAATAATTTTTACTTGTCGTTTATAGACTTCCACAAATATACGAAGAATTCTATCATACGATTAATAACGCGGACCATGAAAAGGACTTGAAATGGTGGTCGAACAATCACGGTGTAAATATGGCTATGAATTGGCCTCAATTCGAGGTAAGATAATGAAATACAAACGTACGTCTTGTAATCATTCTTCTTTATCGCATGTAACCTCTTGCTCATGGTTGAAAATCTGATGTTAGAGAATATAGTCGTAGCGTGTACTGAATATTATTCCTGTTCTTTTCTTTTTATAACTGCATTAATATCGTTCGTTAGTTATACTCTGTATGTCTAAATATTCTGCCATTTTTCGTACAAAATGACTCCACCATGAGTTTCGTTGGTGTGTCTATGGAGATTTAAAGTACAGTATGCTCGATGCTCTAAATTTCCATTAATCGTATTAATTATAGTTTCAAACAATTGACCATTTTCAGATAATTTATCTCTATGTTCTATGTCAAGTTAAGAAAATTAAAAAAGGAATTTTTCCTAATTATTGCCAACCTGTTTGAAACAAGATTCTTGTTTACTCCCAAATTTTGGATCTTTACCTGTCCATAATCGATGTAACGAAGTTGTATTAACCTTTAACCGAAGACATGTTTTTCTACCATCGCTAATGGCAATTTACTGTTATTATTATTATTTTTTATCCACCATATTTATTGTACAGAAATGAGTAATTCAGCCATCGTTGCAATATGTGCAGATTTCTCTTAAGTAAAATATGTAAGACCTATTTTGACGTTTCACCAGTTTAGATTAGCACGTTCACCATCAAATGTATATTCGCAAGTGATAAATCTTATTATTTTGAAGTGAATAATTTGACAATTTCACTATTACTCACCACCAGTGTGTCGTTCATTTCTGGCTAACAAAGCATAATCGGAACCATCACTGTCGTGCACCAGGCTCCGCCATGATGGTGAACGTCTTATATAGCTATCTATTAATTAAAAAAAGGACCACATTTCGTTTCATCAAATCTGTAGACTGATAAACAACGAGCAATTGTTATTTTCCCATACTCCACACGCGACTATTCCTTCTAAGCTTCACTCCAAAATCTCCATCACACGCGTTAGTTGCAATCTTCGTTACATCGGTTCAGAGATTCCCTCAGCATAACTATCTAACCCCTGAATTCTCGCTACACGATGTACGTATTTAAGTCGAAACATGTCCCACGGGGTTAAATTAGCTGAACATGCGTACAATCCACGATCTCTCCCCTTAATCGTGTATCCCAAGAACAAGGTACAATATCAAACTCCTGTAAGAGCATCTAAAAAGTACATACATATATACATACATATCCCTAGATGATCGAAAAATTTTCCGGAATGCATGCATGTGATTGTTCTTTTTTTTTTGGGCGTTGCTATTACGCAGGACTATACAGAGGAGTTTCGTGACATCACCAAGGGTTCGAAGTCGAAGGAGGCACTTCCGGCTGGGTCCATCACGCTGATCAATCAACGCCCGGTCGGCGAGGATGTGCATGTAAAGTTTTGTTATGTTTTACACTTACCCCGCCTGTCGTTCACGTGTACCCGATGAACGAAGGTTCACGCACACTCGTATATACACACACGGAGAAAAAGGAAAAAATTGAGCTTCTATTCTTTTTTTTATATATATATTTCTTTTAATTTTTTTTTTATTTATATTTATTTATTTGTTTTTTTTTATGCTGATCGAGAACCACGAAATAGCGTCGTCGTAACCGGCAAACACAACGAGGTCACCGAGGATGGGTTTCCTTTTTCAGCTTCTGGCTCGCCTAACTTAACTGAATTAACCGTAACCCGCTATGCGCTTGTTCTTGCACGTAATCGCAGATCTATATCGCGAACACACACCGAGCATGTTGTTACTACTCGTTACTGGAGCGAATTTACGAATTTACCAAATCAAATTGTTCATCTGCTGGATTGTTTTGTTTTAGAAACTCTTCGGTGGCTGTTGCTTTTATTACTTTTCTGCCACGATTTTTCACGGCTGGTACAAACTGTTTAGTCTACTTGTATACCAGATAAATCGATAATTTGGATAGGTTGTATGTTCTAATTTCATATACGATAATAGAAATTTATGAGAGGAATTCTTTCTTTCGGTTTTCAATTCTGAAGAGATTACTAATTTTTCGTCGCTGATAAAAATGTTTTCGAACTACTACGACTATTTAAATTTCGGATAAATTTATTTTCTCAAATAGATTTCGTTTCAAATAGATTGTGCGTTCTAATCTGATATACGGTAATAGAAGCTCGTGAGATAAATATCCTTTGGTTTTCTGCTCTAGAAAGATTAGCAGTTTTTCATAGTTAATAAAGCTATTTAAAATTCTAAATAGATCTGCATTTTATAGCTTGTACAAAGGTCTCTTCTTAGCTGTCTTTCTCTTCCTCTCTAAAAATATGAAATAATATTCTACAAACGTTTGTTAATACAGAAAATTTAATTGTACACTAACTTGTTTCTTCAAAAATGAACGTGATTTAAAAATGTATAAAAATTACGTTTTCCCTCTTTTATTTTCTTTTTTCATTTTTATTTTGATGTAGTAAGAATATCCTGATTTGTTTGCGAAGATTTGTAATATCGACGAAGGTTGTTTTAAATCTCTTTATCTATTTATAACACATGCCGATGACGTGAATTGAACGTGTTTCGATTATGCAGGCAATCGTAAATGAGTAAGACCAGCAAAATGGTACTGCATATTGAAGTGCAGGAGAATTTCTAGTATACGTTGTTTATATACGATTTAAATTTAATTATAATTATAAAATAATCTTCTCTACTTCGATTTCCACTAAATAATTCCTCCTGTACATTAATACCAATTTTGTATTATTGAATAACATACACAAATAATACAAAAGATTTATTACGTCCTTCGTTAAAATCATGTGCAAATTTGTAACTGTAAAATCTGAACTGTAAATTCGCTCCATATTTACTCGAGCGCTTATTAAATATAATTATTAGCATTATATCTTACTATCCCTTCATACATAACTGTTTATTGTTAAACAAAATCGAAACGGAGTGTAAGGCAATGTAAAACATGCTTGCAACCAGAAATCATCTGCACGGTTAATTCCCACAATAGAATCGTCATGACCATAAGTGTGAATTACGTTCAGTTATTGTAATGAAGAATATATTACCACATTCGTTATCGCATGATGTATGACAACGATCTGCACTTACGAAAGAAAAAGACTTGCCAAAGATGGTAATAATAGTCACCTCTGTGACGCTATGATCTTAATTCATCTTCGTCTCAGCCTGAATCATTTCATGTTTCTTATTTTTTTTTCCTTTTTTTTCTTTTTTTTTAAATTTTTATCGCAAAGCAATCGATAACAAAACCTTATCGTACGCGAAATTCACATTAAGCTTAAAAGTAACAAATTATATACGTTGCAAGTAATCATATATACATGCTTGTCACATTAAATATAGTTCATAGATATGTAAATAAAAAGTCTACGTGTTATATATATTTGGTTGCATGCATGATTTAAGATGACTATATAAATTCTTATAACTATTCCGTGGTCGAAGAGCTATATGAAGTTATAAATACATATGTATATTCAAATTTTACACGTCGATGTACACACGCCGATTTATTTAATATGGTGTTTTTTCATCGATGTAGGAATACCCACCGATTAATAATAAATCAAAATCGAAGCCTAGTTCACGGGTAATATCAACAGATGGTGGTCACGGGGATAGCAAAACCGACACGATTAATTCCAGCAAACATTCTTCTGAGAAGAACAACCACGATGGTAGTGCAGTGAACAGGACCGCTACAATGACGTTAGTATTGAACATAATTTCATAAATGAGGATTAAACATTTTTCATTCAAAACTTTTTGATCTAATATTCCATTAGTAACAATGTACTATTAGTCCTTTGCAGAGGAATGCCCTAAGTTTTATTTATTATAATTAACATTATTTACTGTATATTGTGATAAAAAGTAATTACATCCTTTTATCCAAAGAATTTATCTCAAATTTGTTATTTTAAATGGCTTATTATATATACCTTGATTTCTAACTTCTTATCTGCAAAGGATTAAATATATTTTGTTTGAAATATTAAAATGTACGATTATAAATTCTTTTACATAATAGTTTATTTATGAATATATCAATATAAACTCGAAACTTACCTTTTTAGTAATGGTACAAATGCTAAACAAGAATCAAATCCATTTGAAGAAGAAGAATGGGATGAAGATAGTGGTGAACCATTGGTAGATAATGGAGAACCTGGTGTTCTTGTACGCGCATTATACGACTATGAAGGTGCCGAGGCAGACGAACTTAGCTTTAAACAGGGTAATAATCATGCATTCATTTGTGAATTTTATCATATTCTGTATACATAATACAGTTTACGTAATTGTTATATTTTCACAGGTGAGGTATTCGATAAATTAGAGGACGAAGATGAACAAGGATGGTGTAAAGGGCGGAAAGATGGTAGAGTGGGTCTTTATCCTGCAAACTACGTAGAACTTATGTCACCTTAAAATTACCAAGCAAAGCCAAATTATATGAACATTGTTAGTTACTTAACACGTAACGCGTACGAAAGAAAAGGAAAAAAAAAAAACAAAATTTTTATTTTGTTGTTTGTTTCTCTATGAAATAGCACGTTAAAGAAAAGAGAAAATTTGTAAATGTCGTTAAATAAGAATTACATGAGACTCTATATTAGGAATCGTTCATTTTGTGTGATATATAATGAGCGCTAAAAAAGACGAAAAAGGTAATATGATACATCTTACGGTTCAATGTTACGAATGAAATTCAGGAAACTACTATAAACGTGAAGAAGAAAATGCATACATCTATTTCATTCTATCTTTCAGATCGATATAGGGTCGATGCAATAGAACTTAAAACGAAACTTTTAGTCTGACGGGTAATATGTTTCCGTAGGTAGCTAGGATTCTCTATATCCATCTCTATAAATTAGTGCTAAACGATAAGATGGATACATACACCACGAGTATATTATAAGTTTAGATTTTTGAGATAATGTACAATTATACATTTTTTGACTCATTATTAGCATTGTTGGTATGAAACATTTCGGCGAATGCGACGAAAAGTATATTTAATTTATTGTTATTCAAATGATACTATTAAAACCTATTCTTTCCGAATGGTATTCTTGTATATAATAGATATAAGGTCGTAAACGATATGTAAAGTTACATTGTTTAACGAAGTTGAGGTTTTATGATGTTCGCAGTACATCATCAGCAGGA
>NW_016922458.1:0-37604 GCF_001483705.2 Eufriesea mexicana | reverse complement strand
GGAAAAGTGAAAAAAAAAGCACTTGAAAAATGGGTACATGAAATGTACTGAGCAATTAAATTTGGGACCCAGTATTGTCCAGATTTTCCTTTTTTTGTTTGATAATTACAATATTCTAATGTCGAGGAGAACAAAAGTAAAGAGTTATTTATATATATATACATATATAAAAATCAGATTATAATTAAAAATTATAGTAGCATAAAACATTTGCTTTATAATAAATTATAATAAAAGGTTTTCGTCATTGGTTAATGTGCTTTTGTATATAATTCATTATATCGGAGCAGTGTTGAATGATTGTTTATGAAAATAAATTCATAATACCTTTTTTAATTAAACAACAAATTTTATATAAAATTAAACATATAGCACTGAAGGTATTTCATATAATCATTACCCATGTTCTAATAGATGTAGCATGACCTAAAAAATGTGGAAGTAAAAGCGCAAACTGTACTGAAAAATTATTAATTATTACGTTCTTTCATAACGAATTACTTGACATTAAGTTAAATATTCATTATTGACCGATGTACCTTCATGAATACATGCTTTCAGGAAATATTTGTAGTATAGAAACACGCTCTTTAAGTTAATATAGAAAACAACGTTGCGGAGTAATTGTGAAACCAAACAAACTATAGACTTAAATGGTTGGAAAAAGAGCATTGATAGTTTTTCATATAACGAAACAAATTTAAAAATCAATTAGATGTCAGCATTAATGAGATCATTTGTTATTCAAATATTTTGATTTCGTAAAGCGCTCAGAAGGATCAACTTACAAGCCAAGTTTTCATGGTATATAGTGATAAATGCTAGTTATTCGTCACAAGAAAATAACGTGTCACTATACACAGTATTTATGTAAATATAGTAGAATATAATAACATTTACAATTCAGCCAGCGACTGATTTTTGTAATTGTTTACATCATTAGTCCTCCAAATTATTTTCTGTAAAGAGTGTTCGCGATTCCATGATGTTGTTAAATAGATTATAGTTTGTGTATAAAATTTATTATGTATAACTTAATAAATAGCATATGTACGAAATATTACATAATACATGATGCAGCGACTATTTTCACTTATAAATATTACAATGCGTCAATAAACGCTAATTAAGTTTATAAAAAATTGTGACATGATAAATTCGTATGTTAACTGCGAAAGTGAAACTAAATAATAATCGTGCTTTGACCAAAATAATTAAAAAATGTACATTATTTGGGTGAAAATTATTCAGAAAAAGAAAAAAAAAGATTGTATAACATAATGCCGTATAAAAACATATATTTGCATACTCGTTAAATTTCATACATATTAAATTTCACTCAACAAAACAGATTACAATTTATACACAGGTGTTTATTTAATCGGTCCTGATTCTAATCCAAACTACTAAATATTATGAGACCTTTATATTACAGTCGATATATAATGGAAGTAAGATTATATTTCAGTTGTGCATATATAATTAATACTTAATATGAACAATCTTTACTTAAGTATTACTGTATACGCGTCATTTCGATAAATTTACATGTGCATATGAAATATTAAATTATCAGCATATGTACATATAAATCAATCACTTTTATCTAATGAATAGCATTGTATGGTAAAATATAAATAACATTCTTATATTTAATTTATAGATGATTGTATTGTTTACCATTTACATACATGAACTTTCAATGTTTATAAGTTGTACCTGCACCTGCAGATCTATTATCAATATTGAAAACATTAAATATCGTTTACAAATCAAGTGCAATAAAGTCGATAGATAATAAAATGGAAGCAACTTATACTTAACAACTGTTCTTAGATCCTAATATATCTATATATAAATATAGATATATTATTACTATACATACATTTATTATATTAATAACACCTTCCAAATTTTATAATTACAAACAAATGAGTGATTATTACATTAAATTTTTGTTTGATCATAAATTACAAAGTCGGGAGTTGTTACATACGAAATTATATGCAAACATTTGGTATCTTATTAACATACAAAACATTCATCCTTTTCAGTCAGTATATTTTAAAAGAATAACTTTAAAAATAGTAGTTACATTAATGAGTTGCAACATGTTTCTGTAAATCTTCAAGACTTGGAAATGGTTTATCACATAACTGACAAACATGCGCATTTTCATTATGTATATCTAAATGTTCTGACAAATCTTCCTCTGTTTCAAAAAGTTCATCACAAATCATACATTGAAATTCATAAGCTTTTATTCCTTGTTTCTCCCATTCTGCTATTGCAGCCTCTTCTTCATGAGCTTGCATATGCATTTCTAATAACATTTCTGAATTAAATGTTTCTGCACATTGCAAACATTGATAAGGTTCTTCCTTTGATTTATCATTTTCATCAGCAATATTAATAAGATTAGGATTATCATCCTCTTCGTCAAACAAATGTTTTGCAACGTGCGCTTCGAGTGCATCTCCAGAATCTAATGAATCACCACAGATTGCACACTGATACTGATCTTTACCAGGACTTTGATCATCCTCGCTCGTATCATCGCAATGTTTTTGTAAATGGTCTTTTAATATTTCCTCATCTGTAAATATTTTATCACATACAAAACAAGTATATGTTTTCTTTGGTTTCTCTCCTGATCCAGTATCCCCTTTTCCTTTAGTTATCCCAACTTTTTCTGATTGTACATTGCTCATTTCTATCCTAGAATTGTCCGTTTTAACAATTGAATTATTTTCTACTTTCGAAAATTTACTTTTTTCTGATTTTAGATACACTGTTTCTTTAGAATCTTGCAGTGCATTTGCATTTGTTAACTTTTGAGTTTCTCCTTTTGTTATATTTTCTATATTAAATTCAGACTGATCGTGACTTTCTAAATGACGTACTAAAAGTTTCTCAGTTCGGAACGTAGAATTGCATACATAACATTTGTGAATTTGTTGTTTTGTAGACTTACAGACATGAGCTTTTACAAATCTAGCTTCTACTATTTCATGACATCTCTTACATCGCATCATTTTATGCTTATTGTGTCGTAATATAGAACTGGTGTCTGTTTTATGCATACGAACATGTGTCACAGCATCACTGTGGCTACTAAATGATTGTTCGCACACGCCGCATATATACTTTTCACCATGCGGTGAAGTTATTTTAAAAATATTTTCTTGGGTTTCTATTTTATGTTCACTTTTAGCACTAGAATCTGCAACTTTTGGCTCTTCTACCTGTTTTGTTGCTTTATTTTCTTGTGATTTCTGTACACTATCAGTTCTAGACGTTTCAGATGTATCTAGTTCGTCCGATAAATACGAGTCAGAATCTAAAGCAGAAGTATTATAGTCATTATATCTTATTGGTGGGACACTTTGCCTTTTATGGGAAACCATACTAAATGGTCCACCAAGTTTATTTTTAACTGTACGTTTAATTAAGACGTGCATATTATTAATGTTTCGCAGTTTACTTTCTTTCGCCATATCTAAACGCTTTAATTCAACTTTTGGTTGATATTTCTTAGAATTTTCTGCCTCCTTTAAAAATGTCGGTGAAACTGTTCCAGACTGCTGAGAATATGAATTGAAATCAGAACCACAACTTCTCATCATAGATGATTCAAAATTTTTTTTTATAGTTTTTTCTATTATATTTTTTAACTGTTGATCTAGAGTTTGATACGATGTCTTACAATCATGTCCTGTTTTATCTTTTCTCAAACCATCATTGCTTGTTCCAAACAATCTATACTTCATTTCTTTTTCTACAAAACCTGCTAACTCAACTTGTACGTGTTTTAATGCTTCTATTTCCGTTCCTTCCACCTCTATATTTAAACATCTTTCAATACATTTTTTATTATTAGCATCTATTGGAACTGGATTTATTCTACGAAGTTGTACAGCATCAATAATATCGGTATTTTTCTCTTGAGAATTTTGATCAATACCACCATTCTTAAATTCTTTTGACAAAGTATTTAAATTTGCTTTATTCAAATAATGGGGTTCTGCAAGCATTAATGTAGAGGTAACAATATACGTAGCATCACCAACTTCTAACTCTGATTTTACTGAACATGGTGTAAATGTATCTTCGTTAATTTTCGATTCGTCCTTTTTTGTTGACTTTTCTTCAACAGTTTTTTCAGACAATAATGCAGAAGAATCTTCTTTCTCTTTTGAATCTTCAGAAAATTTATCTTTCTTTCTCTTATCTTGCTCAGTACACTCTTTTGCAGACATGTTTTTACTTTCAATTAACGAACCATCAGAATTGATATCTTTAAAAGATCTTGTTCTATGCGTATCAGAATCACTATCTACACTCATAAAATCATTTCTGTTATGTTTGATGGCATATTTATCTGCCATATTAGTTTCCATATTTTTTAATGATCTAACTAATCTCTTTTGTTTTTCAACTTCTTTATCCATATTTGTTTTTGCTCTTGCCTTTTGTACTGGTGATAACTGTGTGTCATCCGATCCCATAGAATCTGTATCCGAAACACTTTCTCCTGTTGCAGCTAGAAGTGCCCTTTTTCTTGCAACCCACCTTTTGGTTGATGCCTTTCTTCGTTCTGTTATATTACGTCTTCCAATAAATGGTTTAACCTTCATTGGAACCAGGGTAGGTTTTAACTGAAGATTATCCTTATTTTCTTGTCCTTCGTCATTTTTGCATTTATCATCATTAGAAACATCATGGGCTTTCTGTGAAGAGTCCTTTGAAGACGTAACATCATCTTCAGATATATACATGTCTTTGAGTATCGTTTGATCGGTTACGCTATCTGTATTTGTTGTGAACTGTAAAGGTATTAATGGTGGTACATCTGTTTTTGCTTTCTTCTGTAATAAATACTCTTATGAAATTATATATTATTAACAATGAAAAATAAATTGTTACTACTAATACTACCTTATCAAAAGAATCTGAAAGGCTATCTTCTCCGCTTTGTTCCAATTCATTGCATGGTCTTTTACATTTTGAAATCTAATACAAAATTATAAAGTAATTTAATCACAAGATATAAGTAGATAACCACATATAAATAGTAAAAGCTTTGGGATTCAATTAACTAAATTTACTTTCTCAAAACAAAATTATGCTTTATAAAATAAATGATTTTACCTCATTGTCAGAAGTTTCTATAAGTTCTAACTGACTTAATAACATTTGATTTGATCGTATAAATTGTTCTTTAAATTCATTCCACATATCCAATTTGTATAGACATATATGACATATGATACTTGGTAAACCATGCTCGTCCTTAATCTGCAGAGAGAAAATATTCATTCATAAAATATAATGAAGTAGAAAATTACATTTAATCAAAAAAAATTGTGTAAACATACATTGATAGAAGTACATTTACTCAAATCATTTACTTTTGGTTGCAAAACTTCGTCGAATAAATTAGTCATACATGTATGATCTACTAGGCAAATACGGCATCTTTCTTTTATATTTGATAATTTACGTTTTCTCGACATCTTTTGCTACTTGTACAAAATGCAAAATGAAATTACGCGTATCTCTTTGATACCGAACACTCTGAAGAGGTTACAAATGAAGTATGGCGGGTGCAACCACGATAGATCGATATATTATCGAAGCATGATTCATAGATATGTTCAAAGTATTACATTAAATTGCGCGAAAATTTGTACTTTATTATTTAAATGCAACTCAGTTAGCATTGAAAATTAAATGTTGTGCTTAGCACTTAACTTGGTATAGCTTTATAAGAAATAATTTTTGGAAAAGTATATACCAATTACCAGATCTCACTACATGGAGGTGGCTACGCATAGGGACCCGAATAATTCACTCTACTGACACAATTTGTAATAAAGATATGTATGTCTTATCTTTTATTAACGATAAGTTTGTTAATTTATGTTTTTTTTTTTTCAATAGATTATGTTTACGTTTATGCTTTTATGGTTTAATTTTTCGTGATATTTTTATATTGGAATTTCGTTACTATCTTTTGGAGGTTAAAAATCGTTTAGTGATCGTTAAAAAAACTTATACAATGTTCTAAAAGTTATATGAATTGTAATATAGAATCGAAAATTAATTGGTCGGATATTCAGCTATCAGCCGAAAATTGGTAAAAATTTTCGATTGTTTTCAATCTTCTTAATAATTACTTTTATAATGCAATATTCGGTAATTAATTACTGTTTTTACATTTATTATAAATTTATACGTTGGAGCAATTTGTTATTAGCAATAAATTTAATAATTTATGTATTTTTTGTAAATTATAACTGCATTTACGTCTTACATTATTACGTCTATTTGTATTAACCTTTTATTGTGAAAATATGTAACTTATAGAAAAAATCGTGTTTCAGTGTTAGAGCTACAGATAGTTCGTATTATTATCGGTAGCTTGTAAGTTTTTGGTTTTCGTTGTACCTACTATTTTTTTATGGAAGGTATGGATTCACTAATGCATGAAAAAGAATATTTAGAAAATCACTGTAATAATTAAAAACATGGTATGAAGCAGTTATAGTTTGTAATTTAATCGAATTTAATAGATTGTACATTAAATCTTACATCTAAAGACCTGAATATTTAAAACTTATGCAAATAACATTTAAAACGGCCATGTGAAATAATGCTCAGTATCATCATGTTTCTAACATGATTCTTGTCAACAGAAATGGTAAAATTAATACACGTGATCAGGATTTATGTCGTTTACTACAGAAGTAGCCTCATAAGCTTGTCGCTCGGCTTCTCTCTGAGCTGCAATCGCAGCATGTTCCTCGGCGATTTTCTGGTACAGGTGCATATGTCTATCCTTCGCCCTCCCCACACTCGCAGAATCCTATAAAATGCAGCATATGATCATAAAGTTAGGTAAAAGTTACCATTTTCAAATAATCTCCAATGATGAAATTGAATCTTATTTGAATATGCTTGCTCAGAATCATAATAAAATTATAATATAAATGAAAGATGTATAAAATTCGTAAACGCTTTGCAGATTGCTTTATAAAATATTTATATAGAATTTCATTATACTAGGTTCGTATTTTTTTATCTAGTAATTCGAGAAATCGATTAATGTATCAACTGGAAAGAATTCGTCACGTAATTATCGATATATTGAACGCAATTCTTAGTTTAGTCAATAAGTAATGTCAGATTTTTGCAGCAGATGGTGCTCTTTTGTGTTTAACACGAGGCAGTGTTCCTAACCTCTTAAATATGAGTATATGCTTATAAAGATCAAAATAATCGATATATTATTTACTACAGAAGTTTCTCCTCTTATAATGAGTGTATTATTTCCTAATGTAAATATGATAAAAACAATATTCACTAATAGAGAGCTATTTAAATTTAAGTTATGTGATAATGCAGCTGTTGAGATAAAAAGAAAAAATCAATGTAAAAATAATAAAATGCTTATTACCCGTGGTAGATTGACCGAACCGCCATGAGCATTTGCTTCAGCAATTTTTTCGTATAGTCGAAAATGTTTTTCCTTTGCCAGTTTCACCGCTTCAGAATCGACAGGTTGGGCAACTGTATCTTCGTAATTTATTAAGGATGCATGAAATCCAGTTTCATCGGCAGTGTATTCTACTGTTCGTATTTTATGCTTAGGATCGACGAAAGAGTAAGAACCTGAGTATTCGAAAAATATATAAAATAAAAATTAAACAAGCATTTAAATTAAAGGTAAAACGATCTTAATTTTAGTTAAAATAATTTCAAATATTTCGCGGTATTTCAGAGCTAATAAATTTTAACTTCAAATAATTTTTTTATATAATATTCGTATATATTAAATACAATTATGTTCAGTTAAAGTTCTTAAAAATTACATAAACTGGTTGTATTTATATTATTATATAAAATGATTCTAGGTTATTGGGCATTTAATAATCACCTTGAACATGTCCGGCGCCATCCCCACTCTCTTGTTGAACACGATCTATGTTTCCAGGAAATCGTCCTGCCTGATACTGAAAACTGTACGGTCTAGGAGGTGGTGGTGGAGTTGTAGTTGTGGAATATTCTGACAAAAGATGTGATACGTCCCCCAAGCAGGGGCTAATCAAAACGATTGCGATCTAATTCGAAAGCACAGTTATCTAATTAGCTATATTGGTAGACACGTTTTAAAATATGTACTTATTTGTACATAATACAGGATACAAGTTACTCGACATAATTTTCTTACAGTTTTATGAATTAATTTAAACTAATGATATTTTTATTAGCAATTCTTATTATTTTAATTTTACAGAGGAAAGAAGTAGCATTTATACATCAGAATTAAAAGTTTAGTGCAAATGTTAATGTAATCATGCGCATGAAATGATGAGACCTTTATACAAGTTAAATTCCAAACCGGTTACGAAATCATCCGATCGTGCATCGCATAATAATCATTCTAAGATAAACGAACTATCTTATCAAATTTTTACTATTTTTCATTCATTTTTATTATTTTTATTTTTTATTATTTGTTGTAGAAAATTTGAGCATAGTCAAAAAATATTCAGGAGAAATTATCCAAAATATATTGAAATGAATTATTGATTTAATTATTTAAAACGAAGATAAAATAACGAGATTAAGGTATTCGAAATTAGATGTTGATATATATTAATTATCGTACAATTGATATACTTACCATTAGATTCTTCATCTCTGCAGCTGTGCGTCAATAGTTTCGTTCGCACGAATCGGCATAAACTGAGAGTCTGCCAGTGAAAGTAATATAAGAAACTTACGAAAAGGTGGAGGCACTACGTGTTAAGCCTGTTTTAACATTGGCGCTTCTTCAAACATAGTAAGCATTCCTTCGTAGTAAAACAATTAAAATGGAAAGTGGTATATTTCTAACGTATTGCAATATATAAACCATCTTCAGATTTGATCAAATATAGATGTCTCTCTTAATCGTAATATAAATTTTATATTCTTTTTCAATGTCATCAAATTTCATAAGCATGTAGAAACGTATCTTTTTTGTATTGAACAATGAATAGAGTACATCTTTCTTGAAGGCGTTAAGTATAGGAATTACTGAATCTACATACTTCATTTTAATTAGAAATTAGACAAAATAAATTTGTTATAGAATAATATAAATACTAAATTTTGTCTACTACAGCAAGGTCTACTAAAAGTAGTGAATAGTCAGTTTTATCAATGTCATTATCTATTGTATCACTCGTAATATTCTTTATACAAGAATGCGTTAAGTTCATGTAAAAGATTTTTAATTGCAATAGGACTATCCAGTTACAGTTACAATTCTTATAATCCCATATACTAATATACATACATGAGATTATTGAACATAGTTATATTTGGAATAAGAGAAGAAAAGATATTTATATCGATTTATTCCTAAATTTTAAGAGTTTCTACATTGAACTTCATCTAATTTAATATATTTTAAAGAATTGTTTTAATGTAAGGAAACAGGAAATTAGAAATTTAATCAATTTCGAGCTTCTTGAAAGTCCCTTCGACACCAAATAGATCGGTCGCCGTCTTCCCTTTACCTGGTCTCAGAGATTCGTTAACACGTTTCGTTCGTTCTTCTTCCAAAAACCATTCACGATTTTCCTCAAGTAGTTTAATTGTTTTTTCGTGAAGTTGCGCTATATTACCACCCTTTCCACCAGCTTCGTTCGGCAGTAAGTCTATGGGTATGAATTTCGACAAGGTGTCCAGATTCGTATGTGTATGAAGCTGAAACAAGTTATATATATATATTCAATAATATATATGACACTTCGAACTCAGTTAAAAATGAAGAATTTACAGAAATAGCGCATGTTAGAAATTCGAATAAATTATAACAGATGATAAATCTCTTCCAACAAGAACATCATGTTCACTCACTACTCTCCTACATATTATATATGTTATTATATGTTATATGTTATATATTACATATATCATACTATTATGTAGTACTGGTTCATATATGAATATTTACTATAAAGAGTATAGTTGAAAATTTAAGGTACTTAGTATAGAAAAGTCTAAAGTTCATTACAGGTTTAAAATTTCTATTCCATGAATCACTTTCTATACTTTAAAATTGAGAAAGAAGACTTGGTTCATGAAAATCTCAAAGACGAACGGAAGGATGCTTTTAAAATTATTCGTGAGAGTAATTAAGTAACAGGTATATAGTACCATATCCAGCAGCTCTTTCTTCATGAATGGTTTCATCATATTCAGTATCACATCCATCACTGCTGTAATGTTCATGAAATGAAACCCTTTTAAACGAACTGGCAGTGCTTCCTGCAAGAAGTAAAGATATTTCTTCAATCCCATAGGATTTAGTCGAGCAGCATGACCAAACACGACATTTTTCATATCAAATAAAATTATGTGTCCCTGCGTCGTGCCTTCTTTATGAAGCCACAAATCAAGAACCATGCTCAGATATTTCATTCCATCATTATAGACGTAGTTAGAAGGTTCTATATCGACTAGTCTCCCATAAAGAATAGCATAGCCTTCTGGTGTCTTCTTTTCCAAAACTTTAATGACACTGAAACGTATTTTATAATTACAGAACTTAATAAAAAGATTAATATTTTTATATATAGTCATTAATAAAAAAATAAATAGTAGACTTTGTGCGTGCAATTTGTAATTAAAATGGTACGTAATAAAAGATAAGTGAAACGTGTGATATTAATGTGAGAGTTAAAAACAATGGCTATGGAAATATAGCGTATTTTATAGTATTTTATTCGTTGACCTTTACTACCAGGTTTATTTTCGGTTATAACTGACATCATGGTATAATTTGCACAGGTCATTGTTATGTAGATTTTGTGGTCAAATTTTGATATCTTCTTAAATTCGTTTTAAAAAAAAATAGAAATTTGTAGGATATACTCTTTTGAAAGATAGTACTACGAAATAACAATTTTTTCATTTTAATATTTCTTGTGATTATAGCAGTAATATCAGAAATAAATACATACTAATTATCATACTAAGAGCGCATTATTTTCTAAAGTTATACATAATTAAAACCAAAGTTGGTTTGTTAATTAAAGCACTCACAGTGTTTGAAATGCTCTCCTTAATTCCTTCTGGCCCAAAGGATCTCTATTAGCAAAAAATTCAGGAACGTGGGTCTTTACAGTAAAATATGTATCAATAGTCGTCTTTGTGGCTTCTATTTTATAGTAATTGCTATGTAAAAATAGCACCAATTCGAAGTCTGTTATTGGTGGTAGATGAGGCTGCTTTTTGTACCATTCTTTTAACATTTGTACATCTTCCTCCTTCATTTCTGGATTCTTTTTCAACTCCTCTTCGTATGACACTCCTTGAAATACTGCCATGTTTGAATCCCTATAAAAATGAAGAAAAATACCTATTATTAGGTACATATAAAATTTGTCAAAACTTCAAACTTCATATTTTGATTAAATAAATCCTTGTTTTGTCTCATGCCATATGAACTTATCCTATAAACTTATTATAATATTAATATCTTGTGTTAGTGGTTTTGAAAACCACAGGTAAAGAATAATTGAGTGTTTATTGGAGGAAATATTTAAACATAACGTGAGTGGAAAGTAAAGCACTACAGTACCGAGAAGAGCTTGTTTTGTAATGATCACGTCGACGGTTTGAATAGTACTAACTTCCATAGACATTTGAGTACAATCGAGAGATGGAATGAGTTAATATAATGTAATCACACATAGCATGACAGCCGAGGTTGTCAGACTCGCAAATGCAAAATTATGTCTTACACGAAAACATGGAAATCACGCGATACTATTTAAAAAAAAATTATGTTAAAGTATATGAACGTGTAATAATTATAAATCAATTTGATTAATTTTATCACTTAATTATTTATTTCTTAATTAAAATATAACATATAAACTTATATTAATTATATATCATACGTAATAAAATTGCATAAGCATGAAAACGTGTGTAATAAAAATATTTATAAAGTAGATTCTAAACTAAATATTTAGAGTGTTAAATTGTTATCAATCAATACTAACTACTGTATTATTAGTATCAATTATAAAACGCGTTTGATCCTATTAAGTTTATACTACTTTTAATTTTTCACGTATGACTTATTTATAAACACTCATTTATAATTCATTTGACTATATTTTCTGACTAAATTTAAATTTGGACTAACATCAAAAAATTCTGAAAATTACTCATATTTCATAATCAATTGTTAAATTAAATAAAACTTTATAAATGAAGTTACAAAGCAGACGAATGTAATTAATTAAAAGAAACATAAATATTCGTATGAATTATTGTAGCAAATGAATAATAAGTGAATATTTATTATTATTGCAAACCGTTATTGGGATAAATTGGGATAAATTTTAAAATATATAAATATAAAGTATTATTGTCGCTGAATCAGTTGCGACGTAAAAAGTCTTTTTTGTTCATTCTGAGTGAGACAAGATTTACAAGTATAATATACTGGACAGAAATAAAATGATTCATTACAAAGAGAAGTATATTGCATGACATTATAAATGAGAACTTATAATTAAACGAAATTGTTGGCTTATGAATATCGGAGTTGAATGTTAAGACGATACACACGCGTATTACATCGCGAGGTAGATCATTTTGATAAACCATAAACTGAGTTTAAAAATTATTATGATACGTAAAGTAATCGATTAAATCTGTGTTTATTTCTATTCCGTGATAATTCATCTATGAAACGAATCTTGCCTAATCTACTCTACCTTACCTAATCAAACAACAGCAGAGCACAACCGAATCCAGGAAAACCAAAATTGAGTCTACTTATTTCGTTAATAACATTATTTACTGGGTTCTCCTGTACAATTCAGCAAATCAGATACTTTCAAAAATAAATGAATAATAAATTATTCATAACGTATATAATTATCTACAGTGTAACTTTATGAAACTTTAAATATTAATATAAAGCAATTAGTACGTAACAGTATAATTAATTAGAAATCTAAAATACGCTATACTACTGCACCTAATTATTACCATACACATTTATGATTGCTCTATTTAACTGCAAACTATGACGACACGTAAGACAATTAAATACCTGTATATTCTTAATAATTAGCGTAATAATGAACTGTTGTAAGTAATAAATTGAAAAAAACAACACTGTTTTATTTCCTACAAGATTAATCGAAAGTTATACATAGAAGATTATATTTATTACTATTCTTATAAAATACATATAAACGCAGAGTTAATACATTTTCTAAAAATTGCGCACACAAAAAATTTGTCATCTGTTAAATAAGATACCGTATCGATATCTTTTTCAATCTATTTCAAGCTTCTTGAATGTGCCCTCAACACCGAACAGGTCGTTCGCAGTCTTACTTTTTCCAATGCGCAATGACTCATCCACCGAAGACAATTTCACCTCTTCGATGAACCATTCTCGTTTACTGTCGATTTCTTTTATCTGCTCCTCTTGCATTTGAATTATCGAGCCAGCTTTTCCACCGATTTCGTTCGGTAGCAGATCCAGGGGCACGAATTCCTCGAGTGTCTTTAACGACGAATGTAGATGTATCTAGAAAACATCGAGAATTTAGCTTGTTATCTATGTCGATTAACTATTGAGATTACAATATTGATATATTTATTCGTTAATCGTGTTTTCTTATTTATTTGAATTTTCTATTATATTATTATTATTTATTATCACTACAGACAGTTTTGTTGTGAAATAGTCATCTTCGTTTTAATTTCGCTTCAATTACTCCGTCAGTGCAAACATAGTTAAAAAGCTGGTCATAGCATTAATTTTTCAGAACACAAATCGGTTGAGATAGTTATCTTTAGAATTGTTGTTTTTAAAATTTTCAAAAACTTGTAGCTATCTTTGGTAGAATTAATACTGACTTTTATCGAGATGAAAGGTGATTACATGTACCTATTTATTATCGACATGTCCACAGTTTTAATATTAAAAAGTAATTTACCTCAAATATTGTTTTAAGTACAAGATAAACAATGTACTTCATAACACTTTTTGTATCGAGAAAAGCATCACCGTTGTTACTCTACAGACCGGAAAATTATCATTTTACGCAGAGTCTAACGTAAGTAATTACTTTTTACGTAAGGAATCGCCAAGAAAGACGCTATAATCTATAAGTTACAAATTACACGTTAATGGTCTCGTAATCGACAAGTGAAATACTAAAAAATGAAATAAAACTAGAAGTCAATGCACGCAACTTCTGAGAATTCGTATTCATTTCTGAATAAATAATTCTCATATGCGTAACTTGAACATTCGTATTAAATCGATAATATTTAAATAAATTAATAATTAAATTAAATTATATACTTCGGTCGATATCGTTCAAGTATTCAATTTACGAAGGTGTTCAGACAAGTAGCTTCATAAATTACTTCATTGACAGCAATAAAAAGGTTTCAATGTCATTCATACGATATATATAAATCGATGAAATCTAGTATGATTTGACGAAAAATAAATATTCAAATATTAGTGCTTTCCGGTGTATTTTAATAATAAATAAGAGAATTTTCGCGAAGAGTTTTTCACGTATTTTTAAATAATAAAATTTAGGACTTATTTAAATCAGTTCTCATTTTTTTAAAACAGTGTTGGGGTTTTAACAAACAAAACGAACTTGTAAAACCAGACTAAAAAATGCTAAATTACAATAATTTTCTCTCGTCAAATGTAACTTCGTTATTTTATTTTATCCTATAAAATAAATGCAAAACGTAATATAAACAATTTAATCTCTTACCATATTCCAAAGTTCCTTCTTCATAAAAGGTTTCGCCATATTCATGATCACGTCCATCACCGATGGAGTATTAATGAAATGTATTCCCTTTAATCGAACTGGTATTCCTTCCTGAACGTACATCACCAACTTCTTCATTCCCATAGGACTTATTCGGCCTACATGGCCTAATGACACATTAGCCGAATCTCCAACAAAAATATACCCATCGCAGGTACCATTTTTCAGACCGATTAAATCACTTGCCATGAAAAAGTACTTGCAACAATCTTCGAAAGAATAATGGGATGGATCAGAATCTATCAACTTGGCAAAAAGTATCTTGTGACCTTGCTTCGAGAGTCCAGCTAATTCAGTAGAGAATCTGTATTACAAGAAAAGAAATTAGTTGCCACGGAAATAATTATCTTTTCTTTCCTTTTGCGTAGTATTTGCATTACTAATTAGCTGTTCATCCATCAAGGAAACGTATCGCGACAATAATATACGTAATCTCTAAAGACCTGTTTACCTCAACTGACCAACGAATAAAAACAGTTCTTCGTCCTTATTATTTACAAGTACGATTTATTAAGGAATTATAAAGAAATTACGAAGAAATTATTAAGAAATTATTAAGAAATTATCAAGAAATTATGATGAAAAGAGTGGAACTCACGCGACATTGAATGCCTGTCGGAGTTCTTTCGACCCCAAAGGATCCCTATTAGCGAAGTGTTCAGGAACATGGGACCTAATAGTGAAGAAGTTCTCCACGTTGTTCTTAGCCGCCTCCATACTATAATGATTGCTATGCAAAAACATAATCAGATGCAGATCAGAAGGTTTGGGCAAATGCTGCTGCTTCTCGCACCACTCTCTCAGCATCTCGATATCCGACATCTTTATCTCCGGATTCTTCTTCAATTCCTCCTCCAGTGAAAAGGGGTACGGCAAAGGGATCATCTTCTTAGTAGCCATGCTTGCTTCACACCGCAAACAAGTCGCACTGCGAACAATCGAATTAAAGAGCAAATCCCGCCGAAGGTGTACAACAGTTTTTGTCGCGTCGCGACGACCGTCCGGATATCCTTGAATTGTTAGAGACTTTCGATCAATGATCACTGGATCGCGATAAACGCGTCTGTAATTTCACCGATACACATCGATTGGACTGTCGTCAATTGATTGCACGCGGAAGTCGTGTCGTCCTTGCGAACATGGACTCGAGACAGGGCAAATGCTTGGTCTAGACCGACCGGTCTAGAGACTTAACGAAGACTGAAAGAAACACTGGACGCGTTGATTTTTAATTCATACCGCAAATTAATCGATCCTGAACTGGTATGAGTGTAACGTTACCGGCAGCATCAGGCGTGGTGCTAGGGGCGAGGGGAGTTTGGTGTATTTCCGATTCGAGGATGGCGTTCATTTTTATTTTCCCTGCTGATCCGCGGTAGAAGAGGGTAATTGCGGTAGTTGCCAAAGCGTATATTAGACCGTTCTCAATCGTTTCGTTCGTGCATGGTATATGAAATCGCGAAGCAGCACGAGCTAACGTGACCCGAACCAAGCTGTGGAGACCTCAGGCCTAAATCCATCGATATCGCGTTGAGGCGTTACACATAACGTTAATTAATTTTCACGGAGGAACATCAGCGAAAGAATTATGAAAGCATCCGCCCGAATAGAAGAGGAGGCATTCACCGGTACCGCAAAGGAATCACGACGCTTTCTAATTTAATCATTTTCTGATCTAGTTCCTCTTTGTACCGCTTCAAACACGGACGTCCTGGGGGCACAATTGCTTTCGGGATGTGTTTGTGGATTTCTTTAGAATTAAGATACTTCGAGGTGCTTAAAATGCCCGAAAGTTTCAGGATTGGATACAATGTTAAGTAAAAAGAATTATTAGAAACATAGGAGCTATTAACTTTATCATAGAAAGAGACCGATAAACTTATTCCACATACGTAGAGAATCGTTTTGAATCGGAGAAAGAAATTTTTAAATACCTCATTTGGAACAAATGTGACTTCGTTCTTCACAGAGTAATAATCGAGGTAATTAAAGCATTTTACTCGTATGCTTTTCCACTTTACAATTTTGTATTCTACTTGCAGGAATTTGGATCATTCTATTGTTGAGATTGTATGAAGTAGACTGAGTAAAATGGGAGAGAGGCGAATGAACGATTTTTAGGAACGGACAAGAGATTGTTAGAGTATGATAGTCAATGGCATGGAATTCTTGGAATAATTAAACAGCTGGATATAATAATATAACGTGTATTTAATTGGATAATTTAATAATATATAAAATAAAAATTAGAAGTATTTAAACAAGTACTTGTATCGTATAAAGTAACGATGAAATGAAATAATATGAGAACTACATATCGTGATAAAGAAAGGAATAAAAATTTTTAATTACTACCTTGATACTAATTAAATACCAATAATATAATATTAGCAATATCAATTTATCAAAAAGTAGATGGAAAATCATTTCGTTTATTATATGAATGAAAAATGAATAAAATTATCATTACGTAGAGCGCTGTCCTGTTATATAAATCGAGGTGTGTAAAAGTAAAATATCTTATGCTTGTAAATTTATATATTTATTGTCGTGACCTGAGAAATAATAATTTACACCGTTAGATAACAACACGCAAGACTAATATGCAGCAATAGCGTAACCTGCTCCAATTTTCTCCAATTTAAGTGATACATTCAAACATATGTAGCAAAGTGAAGTTACACCATATACTTTTGTGAATAACTTAATAACTGACTCTTGACATGTTACATTTTTATGTATCACACTGCAACTGAAAGAAGGAAATTGTAATAAGTTTCTATTTATTTAAAATTTGTATGTGTAACAGTCTAGTTTATGTTTCACTGTAGTAAAATTATATAGTTACACTTCTTTATTCTAATACAAAAGCATACATAGTTTTGAATGAAGTAGATTATTTGTTAATGATTAATAAATGTAACTTGCACATTATAGTTTATTTTCATAAACTAAAACTTTTAAACTTTTAAACTTTTAAATGTAATTATTAAATATACTAAGCATTATAACGTATCTTTAAAATATGTTTTTTAATTACAATAAGAGAAAATTTATATAAATTTCAGAATTAATACAAAATTATGTATATAAGAAAGAGCAAAATACTACTCGACATTCTTTCCTACTTTAAAAAAGTTTTAGTTTTCCCGCGAAAAAAGGCGCAGTTTCTTGTTCATCGAATGACCGTGGAAAACAATAGCGCTGTTGTCACTTCAGTGTATTTGATTGCAATTTACCTACGACATAAGGTCCGATATGTATACGAAAATCTCAAAAACTGTAAGGAGTTGTGAAGAAATTTCTCAGAAGAGCTGTATAAACATTGTAAATCGATTAAGAAATATATCGTCTATTTTATTATAAAAAAATCTAGCATTTTCATACTGAGTATAATCGAAAATAATCGACTGTTACGAATTAATGTACTATGAACCGTTTGGATGATCCTCCGGGTCTTATGAAAGGCAGAAAACCATCCTTCATTGGAATGAATGGTATGTTTTTATTACATTTTTATATTTCACATTTATAAAATTTTTGGTTTTATAAAACACTTTCTGTGTTTTTGCTTTTTCTTTATTTCTGTTAAGGTATACATTATTACAATTGTAGCAAGAACGACATGCTGTTAAATGAAATTTTATTTTATTAATTTATTAAACTAAAATAGCATTATCATCATCTCTTCATTTTATATTTTTTTTCTCAAATTTACACTGAAAAATGATTTTGTATCTAGGCTTTTATCATGAACTGTTTTACTTGTTTTCTTCATGTATCACATATAAAAGTGAGTTGTACATATTTATTATTGGATCTTCTCTTAGAACTCATTAAAAATCAAAAACTATTGTTAAATTACATAATTCATAGTAATAACATATGTAATTTGAATCTTGACTTGAAGTTTTAGGTTAGATCACTCTATGTACTACTCATATAAAAACTAAATTTTTAATTATAATTTCATCTATATTCAGATAAATATATTTAGAGTTATATGATAATTTATTAAAGTAATTATTTCTTTTAAATATAATATTTTTTATCAAATACATAATTTGATAAAATTATTTTAGGAGGTCCAGAAACAGATGATCAACAACGCTTACGATTTCAAGTTGAATTAGAATTTGTTCAGTGTCTTGCAAATCCAAACTATTTAAATTGTATGTTAAATAATAATTTATGTATTTCATAGTTGATTATATTAATACTCTTATTATCATTAATAATTTTAGTTTTAGCGCAACGTGGATACTTCAAGGATTCAACATTTATAAATTACCTTAAATATCTGTTATATTGGAAAGAACCAGAGTATGCAAAGTATTTGAAATATCCTATGTGCTTATACTTCTTAGATTTATTACAATATGAACACTTTAGGAGAGAAGTAGTAAATTCTCAGTGTACAAAGTTTATAGATGATCAACAAATTTTATTATGGCAACATTACACCAGACGTAGGACAAGACTGTTACAGACTGCAGCAGAGCAAACGCAACATGCAAATTCTCAGAATAATGGTATTGTACAACCTAAAGTTCCTTGAATAATATATGACAAACTCACTCTAAATGGGTCCATAAAAACTGCAATATTAACATGACATCACATGATATTGTCTACAACTGTAGTTCCTTATCAGAATTGTTTTAGTTATGTTTTTTGGCTGTGATAAGTCACAAATAAAGTACTTTTCTATGTTCTCAATATATCTGTGGTTACACTTCTCCCTCTTTTCCTTCTATCTCTTGGTTATGTATAATTTATGAAGAAACTTATATTTAAAAATCTTTAATACGATATTTAAAATAATTATAAAAATACATATTTATAAATAATAAAACGCTAACTCAAATAAATGAAGCATATGGTAAGAGTTTCAATAATAATAATAATAATACCAAGTTTAGAGAAATATATTATTTTATAGATTTTGTGAAAATAAACTGAAATAAAGGCACTCCAATTGTAGAATCTGATTTTGGACGAATGATGCTGAAACCTGAATAGCTGTTCATATGTAAGTGTTTATGACTGTTTATACTTCAAGACTGGAGAAAAAGGAATATTATTGAAGACAAGGATAGAAGATACAAATTTTAATGACCTTAGTAAGTCTATTCATTATATACATTTATGGAGTTTAATTTGCCTTGAAACATTATGTATCACTGTAATATTTCAAATTCTAGTCTACTTTATTTCTTGTAAATTGTTTACATAAAATCCGGTGTAAATGAAGCTTTTATTTGCTGAAAGATGACAATAAAAGAATATACTTGTGACAGAATAATAAAAAGTATATATCTATGTAACAGTGGTTATTATATAAACTAGTCTTTACAATACTTGACCCTTATATTTAGATTATTGTAAATGCAAACTTTGGCACCTAGTAAAATTATATATACAATTATTAATTTAATATGAATATTCGATTAAAAATATAATAATTCTATTTTGATTTTTCTTTCGCAAAACATTATTTTTGCAAATTACTACCGCAATTATATATACAAATATATTTATTTAACATTAGAACCAAATAATGGTCGAGTACTATATCTAAACAATAAAATATTACGCATCGTCGTTTCAGCCTCTAAAATGTAAATATTTAAAAATTTATATCACTCATAATTAATTATTTTAACTTTTAAGCATTATATAAATTTACTTTATAACAGGCAGTGATAACTGATTGTATTATTGTAAATTTTTTTAACATTAGAGACATTGAACGTAACAGATAATAAATATTTATCGGTATAAACTATTATAATCTAATATTTACGTGTACACGAAAAATATAATACACAATGATACATGTTTCTGAAAATTGTTCTAAACTTATAAAACGTATTAAGTAATTTTTCACGTTCAATTTGAATTAATACGAATAATTAATAAGACGTATTTTATAACTGTAAATTAAATCATATATAACTAATAAGTACACACAGAAAAACATAAAACAGTGGAATTACTTCATTAAAAATTCATACCTCGAATAGTTTGTTAAAAAATATCATTAAAAATAGATCTTTGCGATAAATAGTACAGGATAATCACATTTTAGATTATATTAACAATTATATTGATCATCAAACTATTGGCCATAAGTCATCGATATGACCGCTTTATAAAAATGTGGTATTAATTTTTGCTATAGGAAACTCCAAGTATTTCACTCAGAAATCTTATTTTCTGTGAAATTCACTAATATACCATTTCCTGCATCCACCCAGTCTTCCGAAAATAGTTTTGCTCTAAGTATTTCCCTTTGTGAAGCATCCTCAATAACAGGCACGTTCTCCTTGTTTAAATTTTCATTATTTCTCGTTTCTCTCCTTTTTACAGTCATTAATTCCGAATCCTCCGTCGTATCGGGTAAAACTTTGTTCAATGTTTCCGGTAAAATTAAAGCAAGTACACCAGACCCTAAGCAGAGCATTCCGATAATTATTAATGGAATGCTGTCTGGAAAATGTTCTCCCTGAAAATAAAAATTTTACTCGTCACTTAAGGTTTTATAAATTCACGATATTTTCATGTCATAAAGACACGTTAAAGAAGAATATTTTAGAGAGAAAGTGGAAATTCGTGTCAGACCAGATTTAATTTTTGGTACAGCGATGCTGCGTGTTCCGCTAAATTAATTCTAGAAACAGTGGTTACTGGGATGCAAATCTTACCGATAATAGTACGTGCGGCGTGCACAAATTACCGATTTTCGCAAAAACGGTGCACAAGCCTAAACAGGTTCCACGTACAACAGTTGGAAATATTTCAACCGTGTATAAGTATGTTAAAGAAACGGTACTCATCACTGCTACTCTACCAAATAAGAGTATAATGGTTTTCGCGAGATCTGAAAATAATAACACAAACTGAATTAAATAAGTATAATCAGAAATAATTAAATTCTTTCAAATCCATTACTAATAAAACGTTTATTTTACAGTGTATTTGAAATAAAATAAACCTACTATTATTGTGAAAAGAAATAACATGTGACATGTAATGAGATACACGAAACACTTGATATAATAATTACAAGTTTCCTGAGCATTGAAAGAATGCTTTTTGCATGTTTGTCTAATTAGAACAAAGAATACAAGGTAATGAACTTTTTTTTTTATTAAAAATTATAGATTTTGATAATTTCTTATTACGATCACATACCTATTGCAGTTGTAGAATTTGACAAGACAATTATAGCTGCTAAAAAGATGCAAATTGCTCCGGTAATTGATTGATATGCTGACAACGGTAATCGTCTACCATATCTGGACAATATGAAGTAGAGGAATACATATGTTGCAATTTCCAATATCCCTCCAAGTGCAAAAGTAATATGTCTATTGACAGAGAAACTCGGAACGAATGACATGAAGACATAACATGCTATAGAAGAAGTGAACCTTGAACGAATAAAACAGGTATGTGTGTGTATATATATATATATAATATTATTCTGGATTAATTTTAACCAAATAACTTCATCAATCCTGCAAAGTAAATACTTAAAAAATCTTACCATTGATAAATCATTACAATACCATATTTTTTTAATAGCATGGATTTAAATAGTTCTAATAACTCTTCCTTGGTTTGCACGTTACTAGATTTTTCTTTGATTTTCTTGCACGGTTTTTCCTCATCCTTGCTCGACGATTCCTTTTTGATTGGTGTCCGTAATTCTACGGTATCGTACGCATTTTTCATGGAAAGCCGTTGATTACCAGCCGGCTGTGATATCGATTTCGACTTTCGATGGCTTTTCGAGCTCGATGGAACATTCCTCTTTTCTATTTCTCCATTTTCACGCTGCGTAGACTCCGGTGTTAATTCCGTTTTGGAAAGCTTGCTTTCTAAATTTTCCGAAATCGCCCTCAAACTTGTTTCTAAAATATTCGTCATAATTATATCAATAACATGTATCTATAATAATAATAATTTAAATTTCTTCGTTTTATGTCGAGATATAATGATATAAAGTAATATTGAATTTAATTTGATAAATATTTAATAAAATTGTATTTTCTATACGTTTAACTACGTATGATATCAAAAGCCTATTTCTTATTTGAACTTGATAAATAATAACAAGTAATTTTTCTTTTTCCTTTTGGTTAAGGATTCGTTAGATTTTATCTCTTACTTCGAACTTTTTGTTGAATTGTATCCGTGTTACTATTCAGCAAATTCGCAGCTTCTTCTTTCATTTCGCTATCGGTTTTCGATTTCTTCAAGTCTGCACATGAAACACGCGACTTCCTTTCCGGTTTAACCGGCGTCGCGTCCTCGAGAACATTTGCCTTCGTTCTAACATTTTCCCTTCGTGATCTGGTGCAACAGACATTGTATTTCGTGATACGTTCTACTGCCATATCTGCTTCCGTCATTTTCCCTTTTGCCAACAGCCATCTTGGCGATTCTGGTATCATCCTAAAGATATGTATTACAATCAAAATAATTGAATTGGTAGTTCATCGTAAAAATCTATTTAAATTGCAAAACTACTAAACATCGATAAAATATTAATCATAAATTGGGTCATTGATCAATTGAAATAAAAATATTAAATAATATTAAATAAATAAAATACAGTAAGTGATTTAGTAGCATGTCAAGTAATATTTATAAACATTTTTCTTGTTATCTTATATCTGATAAATTTTGCTAACATTTCATTTGCGACTTTTCGTTATAATTAATTGTATTTACCAAATATAAAGGACGGTTATTGCAGTGGGAACCGAAACTGCCAATTGCAATATTCTCCAATCCGGTATAACGTAACTGAGTGCAGCTAGAAGCACTAAACCGATGGCCCATGCAATTTGCATAACTAATGCAACGAATGTCCGCGCTTTCGCAGGAAACAGTTCCAAAGAAAGAATGTATGTCGAATTTTGTAAGCCCTGAACAAAGACTCCTTGCAGTCCTCGAAGGGCCAAAAACGTGGGATAGTTCTGAAATGAAGACTTTATTCAGAAAAGAAAAGGAAATTTAATTTCGTATTCAATCCACGTATCCTTCTCTTTTTGCTTTCCATATTCCAACAAAAGATTTAATTGACGCAAAGTAATTAAATAATCTTCGACTTGAAAGTCTTTATAAAGAAGGTACAATTTTTTGACAATAGTTCAGTTTCTAATCATTTTCTCTTCTTCAACAAACTGTTACTTGATCCGTTATTTCACGTATTTGTGATTATATATTATTATATATTATATTAAACAAGAAGCCCAATATTATAATATATCATTAATTATTTTTTTAGGCAATTTGAAGAATTTTTGTACCTGCACAACATATAATGCCACAGCCATCGTGCCTTGAGTGTAAAGGCAAATCGCTTGAACCGGGAGCCTTCCTATACGATCTGCCAAAAGACCAGCAATCCAAGCGCCCATTAAAACTCCGATATAATAAACCGTCGGGCTAAGAAACATCAAATACCGTTTCTCGCAAATTAAACCCCATTCGGACACTACGCTGTTTTCTCCGAATTCAGTTACAAATTGGTACTCGCCAAGACACAAGTTTAAATTCGAAGATTCTTTAAAACCGGAAGTCTCGTTTGTTGCAACAGTCACGTTATCGAGCTCTTGGCAACCGTACGTTCGTTTCGTTCCATTCCTTGCCTGTAATATGGAAATAAGCCATTTTGTGCAACCCTTAAAATGTCAAACGTGCTAACTGTTTTAATAATTGCTCATGATGCTATAACATCTTGAGACATTGAAAAATTAGAATTGACCTAACCATTATTACGTTTGTTCGTTTTTTAAATAAGCTAATACCGATAAAAATAAAAGAAGATCTCTAATTAAAGATCAAACGCGTATAATACGAAATTCGTATTTGTAAATTAGACATTTCTTTGAATTCGAAAATTAATTTTTCATTTTTAAGTAAAGTACGCGATATCCTTACATGAAATAAAATAAGTAGAATAAAATAAATTTTAATGCATTAAATGTACTAAATATTAAAAGGATAATATAAATAAACGAGCGCGTTTATTTGTTTATTATTGATTACCAGTTTAAACAAAAATTAGTTCATTTAAATAATTCTTTTGTATAATTGGTTTCTAAAAATCTCTTATCACGCCATTATTGAATTTTGTTACCACGTGGGATCACAATTTGCGCTACATATATACGTACATACACATATCAACGCCATTGAAACGAGTTTCAAACTTTTGTAGGAGACAAAAGTTAGCGAATAAGCAACATTAGTTTTGTTCAAGTAACAACTTGCAACATTTCTCAAGATACATTTCATTCACGAGTTAAACTCTTTGCATCTTACTTACGTTAATATAATTATTCGAACTTTCACAAATTAAAATGTAAACATTTAAATAATTATTCGACGTAAATTTGTAAAATTGATAAATATTAAATATAACAAAATTCATTTAAAAAAGGTGATATATTGAACTCAGATCGTAATATTTCAATTACCCCTTAAGCTCGTCGCATGATTAATTAAATTAACGAACAGTTAAAGCAAACGATTTTATCGAAAGAAGCAGTTAGAGAACCGAGAGAAGAAACTTACCTGGCAATAAAACTTAGGTGTATAATTGTGAAATACCGGCAACGCGTGGCTCATAGCGACTATAACATAATTGACGCCAAGCAGCAGCACGATAACTACTTGAAAGCATCCAACTTTTACTTCCTCCGCGTTCATTTCTTCCGACGATTTTTTACCAAGGATTTCTTCCATAAAATCACGTGATCATAAACCAAGGAATAGTACCTCAACGATTCACAGTTTACAACCAAAAGTCCATCCAAGGTAGATGAGTAACGTTGAAATTCCAAGCGCACGAGGAACAACCCAGTTATCCATTTGTAACGCGATAGCACAAAATAAAGAAGAAAAGCAACGCTTAAAAATGGAGCTTTAGAAAATGAAAAGAAAGTTTGGCCAACGCGAGTCGCTCGAATACGATAGCGGTGAATAGAAATTCGTGACAACGAGCAAAACTTGTCGCGGAGCCCGAACAAAGTGTCATCCGTGAGGGTGAGGCACGCACTAACAGAGAGAAGAGTCCTCTCGCTCGAAGGATAGCGCGAAAGGGGAACCGATTCCTAGCGGTGCGGTGCTGAATCAAACAAGGACAGGAACACATGCTATTGTTTCACGCTTAGCGACACGTATCCCATTAACGCACCACGTCACGGAAAAACGATCTTCTGTCAATAATAATCGATTTTTAAATTGACGTAACACGAATTTTGCATTTCTGGGAAATACGTTGACGTAGTTGCCACTTCCGGAAGAGTCTGGATGGGCTGCAAGGAGAACGATAAGGTAATAAGGTAATACAGAATATTTAGAATTTACTTCTTTAAACATTCTTTTTATCGATACGTACATACATATATATACATATATAGAAGAATGGCAAAGATAACGCTTTTATTTGGAAGAAGAAAGAGCATTGCATGTTTAAAACAATCTTGAACTATTCGTAACTTTCTAACGAAATAATGTTAATAATAAATAGGATAAAGAATAATATATTTTTTGCAAAATTGTACTTTCAGTAATAAACACAAAGCGTTGAGATAGTAGCAAATTTTCACATTATTTGTTGATAATGGTGAGGATTGATCGATCACATATGTTACATATATACATATATACCATATATCTACATATATTGTGCATTAGTCGTATTTATCGATTCGTTTTAATAAATAATTTATTCTTGCCATTTTTAAATATTAATAATCTAATAATTTGACAGAGATATTAAATTGTAACATTTGCAAAAGTAAAATCTGTAAAGAATATAAAATAAATTATACACGTTGCTCAGTTGATGTGTGTAAACTCAAACTTAAATAATAGGACGACTGGGTCTATGAACTCTTGACGCGCGTTTACTTCATTCTACGCTCACCTGTATACGTTGCAACAGAATGTCTCATTGATAGGTATTGATCGTTTCATTCTACTCAATCGCTTTTCTCCGCAAAAATCTCCATTACGGTCGAATGCATACCATATTTCAATTTCCAATTTGTTATTTTTCTTATACGGATCATTTTCTTTTTCATAATATTTATATTTTTTTCCTTGAATTCAAAGACACAAAACTTGGATTTGGCGATAGAGTATTTCAAAGATATTAGAAACGATTTACTATATTTCTTCCATTTCTTTTAAAATTTAAATATTTTCCGATAAAATCTATCAAATATATTTCCATGTACATAGATATCTAAAATCAGATAAATAATAACAAACAATCTTTACATTCGATATTTAATCAGTTCTTCTATGCCTTATTCAAATTACATGCCGCGTAATAAAAAGTGAATTTATAATTCTAATTCCAAAAACTTCATTCCCGAATTAAATTTCCTTAGAAGTACATTTCAACGAATCAATCAACGACGCATCCAATCATAAAATATAAAAGCCATAACGAGATTCCAAAGAAAACAGTAATTTCCGGCTTGATGAGAACAAAATTAGTGTCGCGTCATAAATAAATGTACAAACTGTTAACAAGACATAAAAACCTATCCGGTGACGTCTTCTTGCCGTGTCATACTTAGGGCATGGTTATCTTGATGGAGGGGTACCAATCATCATAGTCCAACGACAGTGTTTCCTTCGTTTCTGGAACTGTTTCTGTATGCGAAGAACATCACGTCCGGTCCCGAGCGCATCCTGCCTTTCATTACAGGCTCCTCGGGTTCGCCCGATCGCCGATTCCAAAGGAAACCCTCGTACCAGCTGAATCCTCCCTGACTGTCCTTCGTCTTCGTTGCAAATCGAACCTCGTCATTAGCATCGTCGTTCGTCGTCGAGGTGATCGTACCTCGGTCATTGTCACAGCCGTTACTTCTGAACGACTTTCATTTCCATTCAATCGTTGAGACCAATCGATTATCCATAAACGTTGCTCATCGCCTATTTTCGAAACACATTCGTAGACGATTCAGGAAAATGCAGCGACCGTGCTACAAATGGAAAGAATATTGTATAAATAAAAGTGAAAGTGAAAGACAGAATAGTTAGAAATTTTCGATATCTAAACCTTACCCTTTCAAACTCGTGGATATTCATCAAATTATCGAATGTGACTATACATTTTTTCGTATCCTGTAGTGTTTTTTGCGTATATTCATATTTTAATAGTTTTAATATTTCATGGAAACTTGGATAGTTTCCAGTATCATTATCATCGTTGTTTATGAAAATTATATCAAAATTATTTGCGAATATCGTTTCAAAAGAAATAGTATAAAATTATTTATACTTTAACGTGATTTTATGTTACCTCTCATCTTTGATTTGAACAAAAATGGGATATAATATTCAATTTTAATAGTTTGTGTTAGTTTATACAAGTACGTTTATATTCAATCTTGATGTAATTAATTTTTAGAAATAGATTATATATTTTAACGATAATTTATTGACATTCGATACATGAACATATTATCAACGTTTTTGTAAAACAATTTTGTTAACATTGATCAATCTTATTCCTTGTCTGACAAACCTAATTGGTTGGCAGGTGAGACTCATTACGATGTCGAATGATTGACAAACAATTTAACGATCACGAACGATTGAATGGTAATGAAACCACCATACCAAGCGTCGTCAATAATGATGTAGTGACGACAGTGAACCATAAAATTAGTAACTTATAGCGATATCGATCGAATAAAGATAAAAGGTAAATATATGTAAATAATTTTATAGTCTAGTAAATAATCTATGATCTATCACACTTTAGTTTATCCCTTTACAGCATTTTTATTGTTATGTAAGTTTATATTAATTACATTTATACTGTTATTAACAAAATACTTACTAATTTATTACTGCATGTATGAGTTAAAGTACTTATTATACTAAATTTATTACTAGGCTTTAGTGGTAGGTAAATAACGATTTGTACCAATATTATTACTCACAAATCAGGCTAATTTCTTAACCGTGTTTAATAACATGTCTACGTTTACCATATCAAAGTGAAACCATAAAATACCCGATTTAGGTTATGCACCGTGTAATAACGTGTAAATGACGAGCATGTGCTCATTCTGTTTTAAAGTCTGTTTCCTTTAAGCATAAAACATATTTATAGAGTAGAACATGAATACAGAATAAAGCAATTAAACATTCATCTTATAACATCTAACTATACATGCCTTAAAAAATTTAGTGAAAAATATTTAAAATTCTAGTTCTTTTCACTCGATTGTTCGTTAAGAAACAATTAACACGAATAATTAAAATGTTTATGAACAATTAGTCGAATATTATAACCGCTCGAAACACTTATCAATAAATTAAAAAACTATCAAGAACGAGCTAACACTTTCACAAGGTAATATCTTTTTCTTTGCACACAATTTAAATAGAGGCACTGTGCTGTGACTATACATACAGTGTCCAAGCACGTATCACATAACCTGGAGAGATGGCCTGGATGCCTTTTTTCGTCGTGTACCGTTACCGTAGAATAACTTCGCTTCTGCGATCATGGTACTACCACTTATTTTACTTTGTCTTCATCGTTCACCTGTTCGATTGTACGTTACGACCTGTATTCTATTAACGTTTACGTTTAATAAGAATAGGTACCAAACGAGTTTCTTCCGCGGAAACAAGAGTTCAGTTCTCGTTACTCACTTCGTGTGGTCAGTTGAAGCGGTCCCATCGATGCAAGCGAATCCGCGGGAAACAAAGCAAACTTAAAGAAGAAAGAACGATTGACACCAAAGAAGCGTTCACTGATATTCACCGGAAGTGATTAACGCATCGGAAGTGCAAGATGAGAATTACGCTCGCCTTAGTAGTAGTTATCACTGCCTGTATCAGCGTAAGTACCAATTGAGCGAAAGCTCGATTACAATTTAAAATTAACGAATACATTACGCATGAATATGCTTAGCGATAAATTTTCTACCTCGGGTAGAATACACTTAATGAATACAATTTTTGCTATTTATAATATTAATTATAGGTAATAGAAACATTTTATTCTATACTTTTTCTTTGAGTATACGAATTGTATACACTTTTTATCATTTTTTTTCAAATTCGATATTCACAATCGTACATAAAAGATGTGAATTTCTTATTCGTGAAATATAAAATAAAAGCTTTGACGGAATACAGTTGGAATTATCGTTTCAGATAATTATAAAAATCGTTTTTTTTTCTTTTATAAATTACCTTTCTAATTAAATGTTTACTAGTAGTATAACAACAACAACAACAATAATAATAATATATGTCCGCAATTTTCGACAGGTTCAATGCGTCGAGAGCAGAGTAAAGAAAACAACACAACTGTCTTTGCAAAGCAAAGAGACAAATGTAGTAAACTTTATGAGATTACTCATGCTGAGACTCGTGTTTGGAGTTGCATCGGCAATGGGTCTTGGTGAAAACCTCTCCGGCGTTCTTGGAGGGATTTTCGTACCACCTGGAGCAGACGATTATAGTGATTATGGCGATGACGATATTATACCGGATTTATTTTAATAATATTTTGCTGGTATTAATACGTTTTTAATAACCTGTAACTTAAATTCATTACAAATATCAATGAACGTAACCTATTCGAATTGTAATTTTGTATTCTAACATCGATCCATAATGAGGTCTTAAACTGAAGTATATAAATACGTCTTTGTACCGTTAATCGTCATATTTTCCATACATATCAAGCATATAAAGTATGCAGTAGACAAACATTCTATATTAATCTCACATCTATTTTGTCATTGTCATATAAAGTGGAACCATTACCCACTTAACCAATTATTTAATTTTACGTACAAAAATAAAATATCCTTCAAAGAGGTAATAAGTAAAAATCGAAAATACTCTTAATTCTTTTTAGTGACTTTAAGCATATAATAAAGTATCATAAAAAATTATAAGCAAAATTTAGAGGTACAAGAGTTAAAATATAAGAAGTTATAAGAATTGGAAACTTCTCTTAATTTATTATAAATTCAACATTCTTGCTCATCAAATTACCTATAACCAGTCTAATGTGTTATATGATTTATATGAACAATTTTTGTTTGTAAATAATATTATATTAATTATATTATATTATTTATTTATTATATTAATTATTTATTATTTATTTATAAACATATATCTTTGTTCTATCAAAAATTATTATATAGTAATTTTTTATGTATTGTGAATTGTTTTTTATACGTATTAAGGTATCAAAACAAACATAAATTATTATTTCTATTATTTTGATTTGTTTTGTAAATTTTGCAAAATTGAATCACAAATTAATGTATAAATTAAAAATAATTATACTTGTAATTGCGAAGTAGATAACCATTTAAGTTTTCATATTAATAAAAGTTCTTTTATTCTAAAACGTGCATATATTCTTATTTCTAATAGTTATAAAATAAAAAAAAGTATAGTAAATATTTCAAATTCATATAATGTAGTGTCAAATATTCTTATATTTAATGTCCTTTTACGAATTACTTATTTTCTAAAAATTTTAATTATTTAATTATTGCAAATATTTATATTAGTTTCCCTTATATGAAATTAGATAAGCCAGTAAAATAAATTCTGAAAAATTGTACGGTATTTTAACACATAATGTTCATTATAAATTAGTCTAAAATTAGTAATTAAGTAATATTCGACTATAATTTTTATATGGCATTAATATTCACGACCGCGATGTTATCATTATGTATATTAATCTTCATATAAATACAACTATTTTACGTAAAATATTCTTACAATGTATATCTAATATATTATGAATAATAAAAGTACACATATTAAATACACTGTTATATAAGACCGATATCAATATGATATACACTCGTGCGAACTAACGCAATATATTTGGATAATTTGCGAGAGATATATATGCAGTTATGTACATCATATAATGTAATATAATATTGTCATATAACATGGTACATAACTGAGTGTTATTAAAATAAGTACTGTTACATTTTTTGTTGAATGTAAACAAATAATTCACTTTATTCAAAATTTTGTTTACGAATAACGCATTAAAATGTATGAATAAAATAAATATTATATTTTGATTTTAAATATATGCATTTATATTTATTTTTTCATCCATTTTCATTACCAACATAAGGTATACGCTTTATTCTGTGTAGATAATCTAACATAGCCTAAAATGTGTATGGTGTATTTTATTTAAGTAATTTACTTATTAGAGTATTTTATTGGCATATTTGAAAATAAAATGGAGTGGATAGATGCAGTAAGCTTATTTGCATGTAAAATAAACTCCAGAATTATTTTAGAAAAAAAGATAAAACATGAAAACGAACTATTGTCTCATTTGTGGAATGATCAAAATATAAAGTAAGTAATAAAAATTGACATAAAATGTAATTAAAACTTTAATAGATTGTTTAATCTTTGTATTATTGTTTATTAACTATTTTGCATGAACAGCTTTAATTTATTTTGTTTTTAGTTATATTTTTTTAAAATATTTGCAAGCTTATACTATTTTCTACTTATTATTTTTTCATTCATATTCTTACATTTTATTATTTAAATTTTTATACTATTTTATGTCTAGACATTTTTTATATTCATGGTTGAAAGATCAATATAAAAAAAAAGATTCTAAATCTAATGCTAAAGCACAAACTTTCAAAATAATGGGAAATAAAGAATTTCAAGCCAAAGACTATGTTAAAAGTATAGAATTATACACAAAATGTGCACAGTACGCTCCTGCAAACAGTTGTGAACTGCCAATTGCAATTGCAAATCGATCTGCTTCATTATTTTATTTAAATAGATATGATGTAAGTGAAAAGCTAATAATATTTTTATTAAATGCCAAACAAACTATGTTAAAATTTATTTTTATATGCATTTCATGTACAATCAATATAATTTAATGATAAAAAGGACTGTATAAAAGATATTGAACTAGCAATTAAGTTAAATTATCCTAAACATTTACAATACAAATTGTATTTACGTGCAATACAATGTTATTTAAAGTTAAATAAACAACATTTAGCTGATGAAATGCTTTCCAAGCTACAGAAAATAATTCATGATTCTGATATTGAGACTTCTATGAAAGGTAAATAATAAGTAGATTAGAATTAGAAATTTTTATTTTCGTAATATCTTCATAATCAAATAATTTATTAATTTTTAGACAGTATTAAACTAAAAATACATAGTATAACAGATACTGAGCTATGTGTACAAAATATTGTACAAAATACTAATGATTTATTAAGATTAAAATCTCAAATTATATTTGAAGAAAATGTTAATTTTCCTAATGCATCTGTAAATGTAGATATAGTATATAATGAAGAAGTAGGAAGACACGTAGTAGCAAATAAATATATCAAGAAGGGTGATATTCTCTTCCTGGAAAAGCCTATATGTTTTACATTGTTAAGTGATAACATATATAATCTGTGCCAATACTGCAATTGCTCTAATATGGACATTCCTGTTCCGTAAGACAGATATTTGTTCGATATTAAAAATTTTCTCATAATATAAACAAATTATCCTGTTACATCATTTTAGATGTACAACATGTTTAAATACCTTCTATTGTGATAATAAATGTTTAAGTGAAGCATGGACATCATATCATTGTTGGGAATGTCCTGGAAGTCAGATGGAACTTTGGAAAAATATTGGCCTAGCACATTTGGCTCTCAAAGTTTTACTAACTTGTTCTACTACAAAAGACGAGATTAAATTTAATGATATACAAAACTTAGATACTCCTTTCGATAAGTTACCTGCTGAATCTTTAATTCTATATGGAATAGTATGTATATTATAAATAGAGTATAGATTAGTAAATAACTTGTATAAGAAAGTAAATTTTATTTAATTACATAATTATAATTTTTGCAGACAGCTATTATGCTTACAACATACTTACTGGAATACACAACCTTTTTTAAAACAAATAATCTTGAAGACTGTTTAATGAAAAAATTTTTAGATAATCGTTTTAAGTTGAATTTTAATATTACAACAAGCAGTGATAAACATCTTTATATAAGTTCATTACTTTTACGTTATAGTCTACAACTTTCTATAAATGCACATACAATTACTAGATTAATACCAATAAATGGAACAGAAGATTATAAAGATGAAAAAGTAGCTGCAGGAATTTATACTTCTGCAAGTATGATGAACCACTCATGTGATCCAAATATAATTAATATGTAATTCTACAACATATACAATAATCATATGTGCACAAAATTAAAAGATCACAAAAGTTGACTGAAAAATTGATAACTATGGCCTCAATCTTTTGATTTTCTAATTAAAAAATTCAACAAATTTAAACTATTCTGACGTCTACAAAAAGTCCTTGATATTCATTTTGCACAATATCTGTAAAGGTAAGGTTTTTCTTTAAAAATATAGTGTAAAATTGATGTACGTTTCCAATTCCGAAATATTACAATTAGTTTATACCTCATGTGCAAGTGACATAGACGAGTAATGTATGTGCGCGTGAATGCGTGTGTATGTGTTTTTATATAGCTTATACTTAGTATATATAGGTGCCTGATGTTTAATCACGCCTCCACTCACTCTAAAAAGCTCACAACAGCGACTGGAATTTCTGACTATATCCACCTTCTCTTTCATGGTATCTCGATCTTTTCATCACTGTAAATATCGATCCACGCATTAGACGCCCCTAATTACTGTCATGTATCTGATTCTTGTCATTCTTGCACTCATAGGGCTTCTATAAATATGAAACTTTAACATCATATTTTTTCGTATATATACCTCACTCTGGGCCTGCTCATTTAAAGCATGCCAATCATCCACACATATGGAATTTATTGTCTAATTTTAATCGGACATAGTACACCAGTCGCGTATATACGCTTTTTACTGGTTAAGAAATATAATCTTATGTGTCATAAATGATTTTAGATTTCGTGCTTGATGTTTTTATATTGGGATATGTGTTTAAGGAAATGTGTATCATATGCATTATATGTTTTTATAGTAAGATATGTAATTAAAGAAACGTATATCATATGTAGGAGATTCCTTTTTTCTACAATTGCACTGTGTAATGAATGTTGATAAATATTTTTATTGATCCGAGGAGTCATTTATATTTGCATAAGTTTTCTGATACTAAACTACATGTAGTTTTTTATCTCCAGTTTTTGCATTAATTTCTTATTTAAGAGATTTCAATCTGAGATGTGTATTTGTAAACTTTATTTTTAAATTCATCTGCTGGGTTGTATAATTCTTTATTAATGCTTTTCTCAAACTTTTGTGCTCCTTTACTTTTGTGAACTAATATATTTACATTTATCTATTTCAATATTTAATATATCTTTGTTACCAAATTTTAGCTTTGTTAATGATTATCTCATTGTAAGAGCCTCAAGAGATATTACTGAAGGTGAAGAAATTTCTAACTGCTATGGTATGATAAAATTTTGTATTGTATTTTATTTGAATAGATAATCTTATATAATACAATAATTATTAGGACCACATTATGCGAAAATGCCAATAAGAGATAGACAATATAATTTACAAAATCAATACTATTTCAAATGCAAGTGCAAGGCATGCACACTACCTGAGTTACGATATTTTGTGGTAAATATAAAGTGTACTATGATTTTAATATTACTTTGAGTCTAAAATAAGTTTTAAGGTCTGTAAATATTATTTCCAAAGTAAAAAGCTTTTTATAGTTATTAATATTTATTTTTAATTTTTACAAACAATTTTATTAGAATATATAACAAAATAATAGGATTATGATTATAGGAAAGATTTCATGCTATGAAATGCAGGAGATGTAATGGTGCATTATGTAATATCAATAACTTTATGTATTGTTTAGACTGTAATAACAGATCTCAAATACAGTCTTCAAATGAAATAAGAAAAGCTGACGAAATTTTCGAAGCAGCACAAGCTGCCATTCTATTGAGTAAACCAGTTGTAGCCCTAGATAAATTAAAGAAATGTTTACATATTAGGAGAGCAGTATTATATAAATATAATGAGGATATTACACTAACATTACATTTGATGGGAGACATATATAAAGCAATAGGTTTGTGTAGATACATCACATACAATGTTATTCTCATGCTGACCTAATAATTTTATAATGCAAAACTGAAATAAAAATTTAATTTTTAGGGCAATGGGTAGATAGTATAATGTGTTTTGAAAACGTACTTGCAGCAATTAGAGAAAGATGTGGTCCCAATAGCAGAGATTCTCTTCATTATTTGCTTCTTATGTATGATCTATGTCTTCTTTATTTAAAAAATGAATTAAAGACTACAAACACATATACGTAAATATCTTTGTAGTTTACTATCAGTTGCTGATATTTCAAAATTATAATGCTTACGGTTTTATGTTACAGCACAATACTAAAAAAAGCTGAAGAATACCTAAATGAAATAGAAGAAATTACAAATCATTATTATGGAACCTGGAGCAAAGTTTATGATGATGTAAAGAAAAAGCAAAAAGATTTTATCTTAATATCTTATAATACTTGATTATCTATTAATTAATTATAACGTAATTACCTTACAATACTTAAGTTATAAATAAATTCATTATTTCATAACTGATAAGAAGAGTGCAAGTCCTCCGTGTGGGAATGTTTAGCTTTTAAGTTGGTGTGAGTGAACGATCTATTCCGAGTGACAATGTGTAATAAATAATAATTCGGTGATGTAGTGGGAATCTTTGTTAAAACTGATATTATTAATAAATAGTTTAATGAGTAATAACGTCGGGTATTCATTATCCACCACACTTCGGGTCGCCGATTTAGTTGAAACTTTGCAGGTTTGTAGATATCGTCATTCAATTTAAAAAAATATATCATAAAAGCTACAACTACTCAATAATTTTTTAGATGTTTTCGATTAAAGTTTTATTACTTCCTTAATTATAGATTTATTCCCAATAGTTTTCAAGTGGAGTCGTAACCTAACAACGACATTCGAGAATTCCTATACTGGTGGTCCGGGGTTCGATTTCCTGTCCATAGTTGGTAGTCGTTTTTTGAATCTATATTTTATTTTGTATTCATTTGTCACCTATGAAAACATTGTAAATAAACAACTGTAAATAAAATTTCTTAATAAAAAATTGTATTTTTTACGCTTTCTTATGCTAGTAGATTCTTATTTATTACAAAATAATAAGAATATTATGCAAGAAAAACACTTTTCTATAGCAATCTTATTTACTACAGAAAGAAAACGAAGATATAAGTAATCTGTAGATACCGGAAATACCGCTCATGTAAGTATTAATTATTAAATTAAACATTATATAAGGATGTTACCTATAATTCCAATTTTGCTGCGCAGCTATAAATGTTCATGAATTAAATACAGAAACTTGGAAATTTTTAAATTTTCTACTGCTGAATTGATTTATAAAGGTGTATTATTAGTGCATAACCAGAACAGGTATCTCGTTCGAATTAAAATTTTACCGCCTGCGATCAGCGCCATCTATGATTTGGCTCCAAATGCACCAAAAGTGATAGGAATATAGAACAGGCAAGGAGGTCGACGATGTGCCGGTCACGTGGTAGGCAAGGATAGAGTGGGGATAGAAAAG
>NW_016922457.1:360-584 GCF_001483705.2 Eufriesea mexicana | reverse complement strand
TCTATTCACCATGCTATTGCAGGTTATAGATTTTGAATAGACCTATTCTCTGGCAAGTAGATGACCATACTTGGCATTGAATTGAAGGCATTAGGCGCTATATTCACCAAGCGACAGCTGGTTACAGATTTTGAATGGACCATTTCTCTCTCAAGGAGATGGCTGTATTTGCCATTGGATTGAAGGCGCTAGACGTTCTATTCACCGAGCTATAACAGGCTATA
>NW_016922457.1:0-301 GCF_001483705.2 Eufriesea mexicana | reverse complement strand
GCGTTAGGAGATCTATTCACCAAGCTATAACAGGTTATAGATTTTGAATAGACCTATTCTCTGGCATGTAGATGGCTGTACTTGCCATTGGTTGAAGGCGTTAGGCGACCTATTCAGCAGGCTATAACAGATTATAGGTTTCGAGTAGACCTATTTTCTGGCAAGTAGGTGACTGTACTTGCCATTGGATTGAAGGCATTAGGCGGCCTATTCACCAAGCTATAACAGATTATAGATCTTGAATAGACCTATTTTATGGCAAGTAGATGTCTGTACTTGCCATTGGATTTATGGCGGTAGG
>NW_016922456.1:0-1806 GCF_001483705.2 Eufriesea mexicana | reverse complement strand
TGCTACGTTTGGTTAGATCACGATAGGGTTGCTTAGATTTTTATGCCGTACACTGTTCTTCAGAGGATTGCCGCAGTCTACATTGCTCTACTATACTCTGCTCGACTCTCCTGAGGCCAGCAATAGTGGCCGCAGTATTGTTAGGTCAGGATAGAGTACGTTTGGTTAGGTTAGGTTACGTAGCGTTAGGTTAGGATCTTTCGCCTTTTGTGCTACACACTGCTATTCTATGGACATCTGTGCTGTTCTGTGCGCTACCACGCTCTGCTTGCGTCTGGGGACGCCAGGAATAGTGGTTGCGGCATGTTAGGTTGAGTTATCATTCGTTTGGTTAGGCTTGGTTTGGTTGGGTATGGTTGGGATCGCTCTAACTCTAGCGATATACACTGCTGCTCTGTCGATTTCAGCGGCCTACATTTTTCTGCTGCACTGTGCTTGGCTCTCGTGAGGCCAGCAATAGTGGTCGTGGCACCGCAGTTTGTGTTACGTAACGTTTGTTTCCGACACGTTTGGGCAGGTAAGGATCGTATAGTTTTGACTTTTGTGCTGTACACAGAAATGCGGTTAACTTCCGCCTTCTACAATATCTTCTGCCTTCTACAATACTGTGCCATACTCTGCTCGATTCGGGGGTGGAGAGTAATAGTGTTCACGGCACGTTAGCTTGAGCTATGATTAGGATTGTATACCATTGATGCCCCTCCTCTACACAGCGGTTCTATGGACTTCTGCTCTCTGCTTTCCTCTAATACGTTCAGCTTATCTCTGGGTGGGACAGCGTTAGTGGCTTCGGCACTTTACGTTGAAATAAACTATGTCTGGTTACGTTGGGTTGGGTCAGTAAAGGTTAGGATATCTTTGTCTTTTGTGGTTTACTCTGCAACTCGGCGGATATCTCCGCACCATTGTGCTCTAGTATATTCTGGTTGGCTCTGTGGATGTCAGCAACAGTGGTCTAGTCACATTAGGTTGTGTCAGGTTTCGTTTAGTTATGTTACGTTCGGTTGTGTTAGGTTATGGAAGCTTCGACTTTTGTGCCCAACACTGATACATTATGGACACCTGTCCTCCACTGTGCCCTATTATACGCCGCTTGTCTCTGGGGACGCCAGTAATAGAGATCGCAGTTGCTTTACGTAACATAACTCAACCTAACGTGTCGAGACCACCATTGCGTGTGTCCTTAGAGCCAAGCAGAAAATATTAGCGCACAGTAAATCGCACAAATCCACCGAATTGCAGTGTATGGCGCAAAAGTCGAAAATATCGTATCCTAACTTGACCAACCTTCACATAGCCAAACGTAACATATCTCAACCGAATGTGCCGAGACCACTATTTCTCTCCTCCCCAGTGACAAGCAGAAAATATCAGAGCACAATGGAGCCCAGAAATCCACCGAGTAGAAGGGCGTAGCCCAAAACTTCAAAGCTATCCTGTCCTAACCGAAACCAAAGGTGACGTAACCGAACGATGCATATCTCAACTTAACGTGCCGAGAGCAGTATTGCTATCCTCCTCAGCGCCAAGCCGGTCATATGAGCGTAGAGTAGAGCGCAGATATCCATAGGACCGCAGTGTGTAGCAGAGAAGCCAAAACCAGTCGCACTTAACCCAAACAAATATAACCGAGCCAAACGAAGCCTATATCGACACAGCGCGCTGCGGCCTCTACTGCTGGACCAGCCAGCGCCAAGCAGAAATTACTGGAGCACAGTAGAGCGCAGAAAGCCACCATATATCACTGTATGGCACAGAAGTCAAAGGAATCCTGACCTAGCCTGACTCAACCTAGCCAGGCCAAAC
>NW_016922455.1:0-2519 GCF_001483705.2 Eufriesea mexicana | reverse complement strand
CGGACATACGCTGACCTAACCTTACCTATACAAACGCAGTGTAACTCAACATAGCGCGACAAGGCCAATACTGCTTCCCTACGTTGAGCCAGGCAGAAAAAGTTATAGCACAGTAGTGCGGAGAGATCCACAGCATAGCAGTGTAGAGCACGATGGTCAAGGGTACCGCTTCCTAACATAGCTCAGCGTAGCATAAGCGTACGTGACATTTCTTGACCCAATGTGCCAAGACGACTATTGCTGGCCTCCACAGAGCGAAGCAGAATATGCTTGAGCACACCAGATTGCAGAAATCCAACGAACAGCAGTGTATAGCACAAAAGCAAAAGGCATCCCACCTAGACGAATCTAACCTTACATAACCAAGCGTAACCTAACTCATCCTATCGAGCCACGACCGCCATTGCTGGCCTCCACGATGATGAGTAGAGTATAGAGGAGCAATGTAGTGCGCAGACATCAACCGAATAGTAGCGTATAGCACAAGAGTCTAAGCTATCCTCTCATAAGCTAACCAAACGTAACATTGCCAAACGCAACGTAACTCAGGCTAACATGCCGTGGCCGCTACAGCTGGCCACCGAGTAGCCAAGCAGAATATGCTACAGCTCCGTAGAGCGCAGGTATGCACAGTGTAGCTGTGTATAGCATAAGATTCAAATGCATTCTAACCAAAACTCACCTAACCTAACCTAACCAAACGTTGACTGACCAAAGCTATCGTGCCACAACCGCCATTGCTGGCCTCCGTCGAGTCGACAAGAGTACTAGAGAGCAACGGAGAGCGCAGGAAACACCGAATAGCATCGTATACCATAATAGCCAGAGATATCATAACCAAACCAGTCCAAAGCTAACACAACCAAACGAAGGATACCTAAACCTGCCGAGCCGAGACCACTACTTCTGGCCACCCCGGAGCCAAGCAGAACATATTAGAGCGCGGTAGAGCGCAGAAGTTCACCGAATATCCGTGTACAACGCGAAAGTCGAAGTCATCCTAACCGAACCTAACCTAACATAACATAACCAACCGTTACCTGTCTCAACTTTTCGTCCCACGGCAGCCATTGCAGACCTCCCCAGAGCAGGGTAGTGTATAGTAGAGCATGGGGGATCGCAGGAATCTGCCGTATAGCAGTGTGTAGCACAAAAGTCAAAATTACCTTATTCCAACCTAGCAAAACCTAACAAAGCCAAACGCAACTGAACACAACCTAACGTGCCTAGACCACTTTTTCCGGCCTCCCCATTGATTTGCAGCGCATATAAGGGGAGCGTGGGGGCCGAAGTCAATAGAATGGCAGTGTATAGCTGTAAAGTCAAGGCTATCCAAACCTAAGCCGTGCAAACATAACCTAACCAAACGTAACCTACCTCAACCCAACGTGTCGAGACCATTATTACTTCCCTCCCCAGAGCCAGAAGGATATACTAGAGCACAGTGGAGCTCAGAAATCCACCGCCCAACACTGTATTCCACGTCAACCAAGGCTATCAATACCTAACCCAGACCGACATAACGTAACTTATCGTAGCGAAACTCGAACTAACGTGCCGAGTCCACTATTACTGGCTTCACGAGTGCCAAGTAGAGTATAGGAGTGCAACATAGGACGCTGAAATGGTCAAAACAGCAGTTTATGGGATAAAAGTCGAAGCTATACCAACGAAACCTAACCAAACCTAGCCTAACCGAACGTATCATAACTCAACCTATCTTGCCGCGACCTATATTCCTGGCGCATCGAGACAAAAGGAGGGTGTTTTAGCGCACAATACAGCGCAGGAGACCGTATAATCGCTGTGCATCACAGAAAAGTCAAAGCCATACAAACCTTACCCATGCTAACATAAACTAACCGAACGTAACCTAGCCCAAACTAACGTACCGCTGCCTCTGTTTCTGAACTCCCGAGGGCAAGGCGGGGCATATTTGGGTGCAGTAGAGCCGAGAAATCCACCGAATAGCAGTGTACAGCGCAAAGGTTATAGCTATCCTGTCCCAACCAGAGCAGTCGTAACATTGCCAGACGTCAACCAAATGCGACGCTACATCCACTTCCGGCCTCCCCAGAGTGAAGCGGAAAGCATTGGATGAGAGTAGGGCGCAGAAATCCACCGAACAACAGTTTATGCCACGAAAGTCGAAGCTATCCTAACCTAAGCCAGACTAACGTACGTTCGCCAAACGTAGACTAACACAACCTGTCGCGCCAAGACGACCATTACTGGCCTCCCAGCAGCGGAACTGAGTATAGTAGAGAAATGCAGGGTGTAAAAATCCACCCAATAGTTGTGTATAGCACAAAAATTTATGCCATCCTTTTCTATCCCAACAAACCGTAACATAAACAGACGTGACATAACTCAAAGTAACGTGCCGAGACCACTACTCCTGGCGTCCCGAGACACAAGCGAGGTGTGGTAGCGCTCGGGGCAGCGCCGAAGTCCACAGAATCGCAGTGTACAGCAGAAAAATCAAAGCAATCCACACCTTGACCAGGCCAACATAAACT
>NW_016922454.1:0-508 GCF_001483705.2 Eufriesea mexicana | reverse complement strand
GCTCACCGCAATATTAAACGAAAATGGCAATAAGATTGAGTTTTCCGGGCATTATCTAATGCAGTGCAATGTCTATAGCAAACCACTGCAATCTTCCCCCCTTATTCGTGCAGAATAGCTTGCTCAAAAAGATATTGGAAGAAAATGTCGGTAGAATTGATCTTTTCTGACAGATTCTGTTGCAATGCAATGGCTACAGCAAACGGATAGAGTCTTTCCTCCTTATTTATGCCGAAAGGTTTGCGAACCACCATATTAGACGATAATGTCAACAAAATTGGGCTTTTCATTCAGATTACATTGCAGTGCTATGGCTATAACAAACCAATAGGATATTTCCTCCTTATTTATGTACAGTATCTTGCTCACCACGATATTAGTCGAAATTGTTATTTAAATAGAGCTTTTCAGTCAGATTATATTGCAATGCTGTAGCTGTCGCAATCAAGTAGAACCTTACCTCGTTGTTTACGCAGAAAGGACTGCTCACCTTAATATTAGCCGAAAA
>NW_016922453.1:0-532 GCF_001483705.2 Eufriesea mexicana | reverse complement strand
AGGCATACCGGCCGATATGCCTCCTCAACGAGGCGGGAAGGCTCTTCGAGCGCGTTCTAGCTGCCTGCCTCAGAGAGCATTTAACGGACGTGGGTCCCGAATTCCCGAACTCAGCGTCAGCCAGTTTGGATTCCGGCATGGTAGGTCGACGATCGACGCGATCAATCGCGTTCGTACCCTGTCGGAGGCTGCGGTCGACCGTGGCGGAGTGGTGCTGGCGGTCGGTGTGGATATCGCCAACGCCTTCAACACCCTGCCCTGGGCCGCCATCCGGTGTGCCCTGTTGTATCACAGGATTCCCCAATACATGATGGCGGTGATCGGTGACTATTTGGCGGAGCGCTCGATCCAATATCCCGGACGATGCTCAACCGTCGTGCGGGCGACGAACTGCGGGGTTCCACAGGGATCGGTACTCGTGCCGATCCTCTGGGACCTCGCGTACGACGCCGTGTTGCGCACTCCACCCCCCCGCGGGATGAGCCTGACGTGTTACGCGGACGACACGCTGGTGATGGCCGCCGGGTCGAGT
>NW_016922452.1:6063-7224 GCF_001483705.2 Eufriesea mexicana | reverse complement strand
CTTATATTCGGGGGATTCCTGCGCTCTAGTGTGTTCTAGTATGTTCTGCTTGGCTGTGGGGAGGACAGCAATAGTGGCCTCTGCACGTTATATGGTGTTGGGCTACGATTGGTTAAGTCAGGTTAGGTCAGTAGGTGTGGTTTGGTTATCTTTGACTTTATTCATATGCGCCCCAACGCGGTGAATCCCTGCGCACTACTGTGTTCTAGTACATTCTGCTTGTCTCTGCAGATGCCAGTAATAGTGGTCTCGTCGTGTTAGGTTGAGTTCGGTTAAGTTCGTGTGAGCTACGTTTGGCTAAGTTGTGATAGGCTACTTTGAGTTTTGTGCTATACACAGCTATTCGCAGGATACATGCGCTCTAATGTGATCTAATATGCTCTTCCTGGCTCTATGGCGGCCAGTTATAGCGGTCTCGGCACGCTAGGTTGTGCTAGATTACGTAACGTTGGGTTCGGTTAGGATGGTTTGGTTAGGATTTCCTTGACTTTGGTGATGTACACTGCTACACGATGCATCTCAGGGCTCTACAATGCTCTCCTATACTCCGCTCGACTCTGGGGAGGCGAGCAGTGGTGGTCGTAGCACCTTAGTTTCAGTTAGGTTGCGTTTGGTTTCATTTGGCTGGGTTGTGTTCGGATAGGATAGCCCTGACTTTCGTACCATACCCTAATATGTGGTGGGCTCCTGTGATCTACTGTGCTCTACCATATTCTGCTTGGTTTTGGGGAAGACTGCGTCAATGGTCGCGGCACGTGTTGTTGAGTTATGCTACGTTCCGTTAGATTGAGCTAGGGCAGGTTGTGTGAGTCTATCTTCGAATTTTGTGCTATTTACTGCAATGCGGTTGATTCATGCGCATTACTGTGCTCTTCTACATACTGCTTTTCTTTGTGGAGGCCGATAATTGTGGTCTCGGCATGTTAGTTTGAGCTACGTTATGTTTGTGTATGTTACGTTTGGCGATGTTAGGACAGGCAACTTTGTCTTTCGTGCTTTACACTGCTATTCAGTGGATTTCTGTGATCTACTGTACTCTACCGCATTCTGCTTCGCTCCACGGAGGCCAGGAGCAGTGGCGGCGGCACGTCATATTGAGTTATGCTACGTTCGGTTTGGCTAGATTAGGTCAAGTTTTGTTAACATATCTACGGCTTTTTT
>NW_016922452.1:0-4073 GCF_001483705.2 Eufriesea mexicana | reverse complement strand
AGGATACGGTAGCCTTGACTTTTGTGCTATACACTTCAGTGCGGTGGATATATGCGCTGTACTGTGCTCTGGTATATTCTGCATGTCTCTGGGCTGGCCAGCAATAGTGGTACCGGCACGTGAGGTTGGGTTATGCTACGTTCTCTTGTGTTGCGTTTTGCCAAGCTAGGACAGAATGGATTAGACTTTTGTGCCAGTCACTGCTATTAGGTGTACTTTGCCATCTACTTGCTACAATATGTGCTGCTTGTCTCTGGGCTGGCCAGTATTGGTGGTCTCTGCACGTTAGGTATAGTTAGGCATCGATTCGTTAGGTTAGGTTCGGAAGGCTTGGCTAGATTTCCTTGACGTTTGTGCTGTACACGGCTGTCTGGCGGAAATCTGCTATCTACATTGCTCTACTATTCTCTGCTCGATTCTGGGGAGCAAGCATTAAATATCGTGGCAAGCTATGTTGGGTTAGCTTTCGTTTGGTTGGCCTTGGTTAGGATAAGTTTGGTTATTGCCGCCTTGACTTTCGTGCCATACACTGCTAGTCGGTTGACTTCTGTGATCGGCTGCGCTCTACTACATTCTGCTTAGCTACGGGGAGGCCAGAAGCAGTGGTCGCTGCACCTCACTTTCAGCTATCCATCGTTCGTTTGCGTTCGGTGAGGTCAAGATATGTTAATATATCTACGGCTTTTGTGCTATTCACTGCAATGCGATGGATTTTTGCGCACTGCTGTGCTCTAGTATATTCCGCTTGGCCCTGAGCAAGCCAGCAATATGGTTCTCGGCATGTTGGGATGAGCTATGCTGCGCTCGGTTATGTTGCGTTTGGTGGGGTTAGGATAGGATAGCCAAGACATTTGTGTTACACACACCTATCTACGGATTTCTGCGCTCTATTGTTTTCTAGTATCTTTTGCTTGGCTCTTGGCAGGCCAGCAATAGCGGTCTCGGCACGTAAGGGCGAGTTTCGTTGCGTTTGGGTATGTTACGTTTGGCTAGGTTAGGATAGGCTACTTCGACTTTTGTGCTGTATACTGCTATTCGTTGGATTTCTGCATTCTACTATGCTCGTATGTGTTCTGCTTCGATCTGGGGAGGCCAGGAATATTTGTTTCGTCACGTTATGTTGAGTTACAGTACGTTTGGACAGGTCAGGATTGGTCAGGTTAACTTAGGGCGCCTTCCCCCTTTTTTGCTTTGTACTGAATTGCGGAGGATTTCTGCGCTCTATTGTACTGAAGTATATTCTGCTTGGCTCAAGAGAGGCCAGCAGTAGTGGCCTGAGGGCGTTAGGTTGAGTTGGGCTGCGTTTGCTTATGACACGTCAGTTATGTTAGGAGAGAGCAGCTTATACTTTTATGCCATACACAGCTATTCGGTGGATTTCTGCCATCTACTGTGCCCAATTATCTTCGGCTTGGCTCCGGGGTGGCAAGAAGTATTGGTCTCGCCACGCTATGTTATGTTACGCTACGTTTGGATTGGTTAGGTTAGGTCAGGTTAGGTCAGGATGTGTTTGACTTATGTGCTATACACTGCTATACCGTGGGTCTATGCGCTCTACTGTACTGTAATGCTTTCTGCTTGGCACCAGCGTGCAAAGGAATAGCGGTCTCGGCACGTTAGGGTGGGCTTCGACACTTCCGGTTATGCTACGTTTGGAGAGGTTCGGACGTGGTAGTTTAGACGTTTGTGTCATACACTGCTATTCCGTGGAATCCCACGATCCACTTTGCGCTAATATATTCCGCTTGGCTCTGTGGAGGCCAGAGACAATGTTCTCGACCCGTCAGTCTGAGTAAGGTTACGTCTCGTTAGGTTAGGTTGGGATGATCTGGATAGGATTTCCCTTTTTGTTCTATACACTGCTGTTCGTTGGTTTTATCAGCTCTACATTGCTCTACCACATTCTGCTCCACTCTGGGGAGGAGGGGAATAGTGGTCGTCGCACGTTACTTTGAGTTAGGTTATGTTCGGTTATGTAAGGTGAGGTTAGGTTCGGCTAGTGTGGCTTTGACTTCCGTGCTATAGACTGCTATTCGGTGAATTTCTGGGCTCTACGAAGTTCTAACATTTTCTGCTTGCCTCCGGCGATGCCAGCAACAGCGGTCTCCGCGCCTTAGGATGGAATGCGCTACGTTTGCTTGTGAAACGTCTGGTTATGCTAGGAGAGAGTAGCTTAGGCTTTTGTGCCATACACTGCTATTCGGTGGACTTCTCTGCTCTAATGTGCCCTAATACGTTCCGCCTGCCTCTGGGATGGCCGGCAGTTATGCCCTCCGCACATTATGTTTTGTCAGGTTACGTTTCGTTAGTTTAGGTTTTGAAGGCTTTGTCAGAGTTTCTTTCACCTTCGTGCTGTACACTGCTATTCGGTCGAATCCTGCGATCTGCTGTGCTACAACGCGGCCTGCTTTGCACTTCGGAGGGCAGCAATAGTGGTCTAGGCACGTTAGGTTAAGTCATGTTACGTTTGCTTATGCTACCTTTGGTGTGGTTAGGATAGGATAGCCTAGACTTTTGTGCTATACACCGCACTTCGGTTGATTTCTATGCTCTACAAGGGTCTACTACGCTCTGTTCAACTGCCCGCAGCACGTTAGGTTGTACTAGGTTACGTTTGGTTGTGACAAGGAAGGCTAGGTTAGGAGACGATAGCTCTGACTTTTGTGCTGTACACTGCCATACGGTGGATTTCAGGGCTCCACCTTCCACTAAGATGTTCTGCTTGGCTCTGGGGATGCCAGCAATAGCGATCTCGGCACTTTATGCTGTGTTATGCGACGTTCTGTTAGGTTAGGTTAGGATATCTTTCACTTTCGTACTATACACGGCAATGCGGTGGATTACTGCTCTCTTCTGCGCTCTAGTATATTCCGCTTGGCTCCGTCGGGGCAGGAAAGCGGGGTCTCGGCACGTTATGTTGTGTTAAGCTACGTTCGGTTGTGTTACGTTTGGTCATGTTAGGATAGCGTAGCTTCGACTGTTGTGCCATGCACTGCGATTCCATGCATTTCAACACTCTACCCTTCTCTAATATGTTCAGGTTGGCTTTCGGGAGGGCAGGAATAGTGGTCTCGGCAGGTTGGGATGAGTTATGTTACGTCTGGTTACGTTACGTTTGGTCAGGTTAGCAGGTCATAGCTTTGACTTTTGTCCTATACACTGTTATTCGGTGGAGCTCGGCGCTCTACAGAGCTCTAGTATGTTCAGGTTAGCACTGCGAGTGCCAGCAGCAGAGGTCTCAGCAATTTATGCTGTGTTACGTTCCGTTCGGTTAGTTTATGTCAGGATAAGTATGGTTAGGATGGCTTTGACATTTGTGATGTACACTGCTATTCGGCGGATTTTCGCCCTCTAGAGTGCTCTGGTACATTCTGCTTGGCTATGGGGAGGCCAGAAGTAGCGCATTCGGCCCGTAAGCCGGAGTTATGTTGCGTTTGCTTATGTTGCCTTTGGTTAGGTTCGGATAGGATATCTCTCACTTTGGCGCCACTCCCTGCTTTTTGGTGGTTTTCTCCGCTACACTACGCTCTGATATGGTATGCTTTGCTCTGACGATGCAAGGGATTGTGGCCGCAGCACGTTAGTCTGTGTTATGTTACGTGAGTTTTATTTATGCTGGCATGGGCTAGGTTTGGGTAGCTTTGACTTTTCTGCCATACGCTGCGATTCTATGGATTTCTGCGCCCTGCTCTCCCGTAATATGTTGTGCATAGCTCTGGGGAGGACAGGAATGACGGTCTCGGAATGGTATCCTTTGTCCGGTTACGATTGGTTATGTTTTGATTGGTTACGTTAGCAAAGGATAGCTCCAACTTTTGTGCTATACACTGCTATTCGGTGCATTCCTGAGTTCCACTGTTCCCTAATGTGTTGCGCTTTTCCCTGGGAGGCCAGCAATGTTGGTCGTAGCACGTTTGATAGATTCAAGTCACGTTTGGTTATGTTAGGTTTGGTTAAGTTTGGATTGGATGCCTTTGACTTTGATGGTATGAAATGCTATTCGGTGGGCCTGCACGCTCTACTGTGCAGTAGCATATTCTGGTTGGATCTGGACGGCAATCGTGGTAGGGGCA
>NW_016922451.1:0-303 GCF_001483705.2 Eufriesea mexicana | reverse complement strand
TCACCACGATATTAGTCCAAAATGTGAATAAAAGTGAATTTTCCAGGAGTATTCTATTGCATTGCTATGGCTATAGCACGCAAAAGGATCTTTCCCACATACTTATGCAAGGAAGCTAGCTCACCACGATATTAGTCGAAAATGTTTATAAAATTGAAATTTCCAGCCCGATTCTGGAGCATTGCAATGGCTATAGCAGACCAAAAGGGTTTTCCCTCCTTACTTATGCAAGGAAGCTGTCTCACCACGATATTAATCGAAAATGACAATAAAATTGAATTTTCCGGCCAGATTCTACAGCAT
>NW_016922450.1:0-965 GCF_001483705.2 Eufriesea mexicana | reverse complement strand
TGGAAGGTTTGGTCAGGATTACTTTGACTTTTGCGTTGTGTACTGCTGCACGGTAGATCTCTGGGATATTGATATTCGACATTTGTACCATTCATTAGAATACGGGGGATTTCTGTGCATTACTGCGCTCTAGTACATTCGGCTTGTCTCTGTGGAGGCCAGCAGCAATGTCCTCGTCATGATAGGCTTAGTCAGGTTACGTTTGATTATGTTACACTTGGCTTTGATAGGATAGGCTACTTCGTCTTTTGCGATATACACAGCTATTCGGTGGATTCCGGCGCTCTAATGTGCTCCACTTTACTCTGCTCGAATCTGGGGAGGCGAGCAATAGCGGCCGTGGAAAGCTGTCCTTAATTAGGTTACTTTTTGTTAGGTTCGATTAGGCTAAGTATAGACTGGATTGCTTTGACTTTCGTGCTATACACTGTTATTCGGTGTATATCTGTGATCTACTCTGCTCTACTACATCCTGTTTGGCTCTATGGAGGCAGGAGCAATGGCCGCCGCACGTCATGCTGAGTTATGCTACGTTCGGTTAGGTTATGATAACAATGGTCTAGTTCAGATAGCTATGACTTTCGCCCTATAGACTGCGATTCTATGGATTTCTACGCTCTACTCTCCTCTAATATGTTCTGCTCGACTCTGGCGGGGCCAGCAATTGTGACTGCGGTTCGTTAGCTGTGGATATGTTACGTTTCGTTATGTTAAGGTTGTATACATTAGGATACAATAGCTTTGACCATTCTGCTATACACCGCTACTCTGTGGATTCCTGCGCACTAGTATGCTCTAATATGATCTGCTTGGATCTGTGGTGGCGAGCAATGGTGCTCGCGGCACGTTACGTTTAGTTGGACTACGTTTGGTTAGGTCATGTTAGCATGGGGCTGGCATGTATAGCTATGACTTTTGTGCTATACACAGCTACCCCCGCATTTCTGCGCTCTAATGTGCTCTAG
>NW_016922449.1:0-2473 GCF_001483705.2 Eufriesea mexicana | reverse complement strand
GCTGGGTTATGTTACGTTTGGGTACGTTACGTTTGGCCAGGCTAGGATAGGTTTCTTCGACTTTTAAGCTTTTCACTGCTATACGGTTGGTTTCTGAGATCTAATGTGATCTAATATGCTCTGCTGGGCTCTGGAGGGACCGCCAATATTGGTCTCGTCATGTTATGTTGTATTACGCTACGTTTGTACAGGTTAGGTTAGGACATGTTAGGTCAGGGTATGTACGATTATTGTGTTATGCACTGCAATGCATAACATGGATTTCTCGGCTCTGCTGTGCTCTATTACATCTTGCTTGGCTCCGTGGAGGCCAGAAATTGTGGTCTCTGCACGTTAGGCTCAGCTAAGCTACGTTCGGTTGTGTTACATTTGGTGAGCTTAGGATAAGATAGCATAGACTTTTGGGCTATTCACTGCTATCCGCAGATATCTTCCTCTACTGCGTTCAAATATCTACTGCCTGGATCTGGGGAGGCCAGCAATAGTATTCTCGGCACGTTAGGTTCAGTTAGGTTACGCTTAGTTTGGTTAGGTTAGGTAACGCTCGGTCAGGTTAACGTAGACTTTCGTGCTGTAGACTGTTTTTCGATGGATTACTGCGCTTGACGATGCTCTACTGTCTCTGCTTGGCCCTGGTGAGTTCACGAATAGTGGCCGCGGCACGTTATGTTGAGGCAGGCTACGCTTGGTTAGGATACGCTTGCTTAGGTCATGTTTGGATGGATACGACTTTGGCGGTACACACTGGTATCCGGTGGATTTCACCGCTCTACAGTGCTTTAGTATGTTCAGCTTGGCACATGGATGGCCAGAAATAAAGTTCTCGGCACGTTACGTTGAGGCAGGTTGCGTTCGGCTATGTTCGGTTAGGACACGTTTGGTTATGATGGCTCCAGGTATAGTGCTATGCACAGCAATTCGGTGGATTTCTGCGCTCAACTAGGTTCTAGTTTGTTCTACTTGTCTCTGAGTAGAGCAGCAGTAATGGTCACGTAACTTTGGGTTGAGTTAGTTTACGTTTGGTTATGGTACGTTTGGTTAGGGTAGGATAGGGTAGATTTGACATTCATGCCGTACACAGCTTCTCGGTGGACTTCTGCGATCTACATTGCTCTAATATAATCTCCTTGTCTCTGCGGTGGCCAGCAATGGCGGTGTCGGCACTTCCGGTTGAGCTATGCTGCGTTTGCTTGTGTTATGTTAGTCTGCGTTAGGTTCAGATAGCTTCGACTTTCGTGTTATAAACTGCTATTTGGTGGATTTCCGCGCTCTACTCTGATCTACTACAATCTCATCGACCATGGAGAGGCCGGCGATAGTGGTCGTGGCGTGATACGTTGCGATAAGTTAGCGTCTGGTTGTGCTACGTTTGGATAGGGTAGGATATGGTAGCACTGACTTTTGTGCTATGCACATCTATCCGGCGGATTTCTGCGCTGTACATAGCTGGACTCTACTCTGCTCGTCTATGGCGGGCCAGTAATTGTGGTCTCGACGCGATTTGTTATGTTATGCTACGTTAGGTTAGGTTATGTTTGTATGCGTTAGGTATGGACAGCTTCGACTTACGTGATGTACACTGCAGTTCGGTGGACTTCTGAGACCTACATTGCTCTGATATACTTTCGCTGTCTCTGGGAAGTCCAGGAATACTACCCAGGGCACTTTATTTTGAGTAAGTCTACGTTCGGTTAGGTTAGGTTAGGACATGTTGGGTTACGGTATCCTCCACTTCTGCGCTATACACTGCTATGAGCGGGGTTACTGCATTCTACTGTTCTCTTTCGTATTCTGCTTGTCTCTTCGGAGGCTAGTAACAGTGGTCTCGGCACACATTGTTGAGAGAAGCTACTTTCGGTTATGTTACGTATGGTTACGATAGGTTAGGATAACTTCGGCTATTGCGCTTTGCATTGAGATTCGATAGACCCCTGACCTCTGCTCTCCTCTAATATGTTCTGTTGGCTCCGCGGACGGCAGCAATAGTGGCCACGGCACGTCAGGACTAGTTAAGATACGTTTGGTTACGTTACGTTTGGCGAGGTTAGGACACGGTTTCTTTCACTTTTGCGCTATACACTGCTATACGATTGATTTCTGAGCTCTACTATACTCTATCATATTCCGCTTGTCTCCGGGGATGCCAGAGGTAGCGGTCGTGGCACGCTTGGTTGAGTTGTGTTACCTTCGGTTAGGTTAGGATGGGATAGGTATGGTCAGGATATCCTCGACTTTGGCGCCATTCACTACAATGCGGCGGATTCCTACGCTCTACTCTTCTCTAGTGTATTCTGCTTGGCTCTCCGGATGCCAGCCATAGTGGTCTCGGCACGTTTGGCTGAGTTATGTTACGTTTGGTCATGTTAGGATAGTATAGCCTCGACATTCGTGCTACACACTGCTGTTCCGTGGATTTCTGCGCTCTGCTGTGTTCTAGTATACTCTACTCTGTTTTGGGGATGTTAGCAGTAGT
>NW_016922448.1:0-340 GCF_001483705.2 Eufriesea mexicana | reverse complement strand
TACCAAGCTGATAATATCAGAGTACAGTAGGGCACGGAAACCAACCTAAGGGCAGACAATGGCACTAAAGTCAAAGCCATCGTCTTTTAACCCAACCAACTGTAACATAACCAAACGTAACCAAGCTCAACCTAACGTGTCGCGACCACTACTACTGGTCACCCTGTAACCCAGCAGAACACATTAGTGGAAAGTAGAACGCAGAAATCCGTAGGATCGAAGCGTATGCCAGTAAAGTCAAAGCTAACCAAACCTTACCCAAACATACAGAACGTTTCCAAACGTTGAATAATTCAACCAAAGCTGTCGAGACCGCTATTGCTGCGCTCCCCAGAGCAAA
>NW_016922447.1:0-261 GCF_001483705.2 Eufriesea mexicana | reverse complement strand
GACATGATCTGATCAGACGTGAACTGACCTGAACTGACCTAACCTGACCAGACATGATCTGGCATGGCCTGGCCTTATCGAACCTGACCGGACCTGATCTGACCTGACCTGACCTGACCGGACCTGACCTGGCCTAACCGGCCACACCTGAACTGACCAGACCAGACATGATATGGCCTTGCCTGACCTTACCAGACTTGACATGACCTGACATGACCTGACCTCTCCTGACCTGATCTGACCTGACCTGACCTGACCTGA
>NW_016922446.1:0-12057 GCF_001483705.2 Eufriesea mexicana | reverse complement strand
CAGCAGATCACTCCAACGGGTAAATTGCGCTATTTGTGGATATACCAATCACAGTACTGGGAAGAGTGTATATCTCTTGTGATAACGGAATAGTACAATGACTATTCTGGATCAACCGCGGAACCTTTATCATCAATGAACAGAATAATCAAGCTACTTCGGTTTTGCTGTGATGGCTAAACTTACTGCTGCTACGTCAATTGTTAATATCTCGAACGACAACGGATATGTCCTTTGTCACTGTATAATTGCAATAGTACCTACATTGTCTTCGAACAGGATACTTCATCGGCTAGTGTGCTCCGTTGTTGGATGTACTAACTACAGTTCTCTCCATTGTAAATAACCGTAGCCATAAACGTTCTAAGCACTGTTAATTCTAGAATTGCTGCTAAACGTGAATAACAAGTGAAGCAATTATTCCAACGGCCAAAGTACTGTAATGATGGCTGTACCCGGCGACACTTCGTCAATTCCTAATATCTCCAGCGATAATGGGCCAGTCCTTGTCATTCTATAATTCCAATAGGATGCAAATCATCGCTGAATAGTTTAATCCATCGTCTATATTGCTCCATTGGCAGATGTCCAATCTACCGTACAGGGAATTGGCAATATCTCTACCCATAATTGATGCACACCTTGATACTTCCAGAACTGCTGCGGAATTTAGATCGTCGGTGTACAGATTAATCCCGCGGCTGCAGTAATGTGACGATGGCTGTACTCAGTACCTTTATGTCAGTTCATAGTATCTCGAGCAATGACGGATCTGTCCTCAGTCCTCCCAGAATTGCAATAAAATCTACTTCATCACTGAAAGATTTAATTCAACGGCAACAGTGCTCCGCTGATGAATATACAAGGTACCGTACTGTGAACTGTAAGTATCTGTAGCCATTACAGTACAGAGCACTGCTTATTAAAGGATTGCTGCGAAAGATAAATTATAAGTGCACAAACTAGTCTAACCGCTAAAGTACTGTGTTGATGGCTGTACTGAATCCTGTTTCGTCAATTGCTAATGACCCGAACTATAATGCGCCAGTCCTTTGTCATTCTGGAAAGGCAATAGAGTTTAAATCATAACAGAATCGCTTAATCCAACGGCTACATTGCTCAATTGGTGGAGGTGCCAAATACTGTGCTGGTAGTAGTAAATGACTCTAGCCGTAACTGATATATACATTGAAACTTCGAGGACTACAGTGTAATTTAAGTCATCACTGGGTATATTGATGCAACTGCCGCAGCGTTGTTTCGGTGGGTAAACCAACTACCGCACAGGGAATTGTAAATAACCCTTGACCCTGCAGAGGCGTAAATTGATAATTCTAGATCTGCTGTGGAATTTGTGTCGTTAGTGAATGGATTGATCCAATGACTGCAGTACCGTTATGATGGCTGCACACAGTACTGGTATGTCAATTGCTAATATCTCGATCTATATCAGACTCCTCTCTACTCATACTAGAACTACTGTGCCATCTACATTATCATTGAACAGGTTAAACGAACTGCTACAGTGCTCCGTCCATGGATGCAAAGAGTACTGTAGCCTCAATTGTAAATACCTTTAGGCATAAGGGTACAATGTAGTTATTATACTAGATTTGCAGTAAAACATATGTTCGTCCATTTTTGACGTCTCGAGCGATATTGGCTAAGTCCTTTCTCATTCAGGAATTGAAATACAAGGTAAATCATCACTGAACGGATTAACCCAAGGACCACAGTGCCCTGTTGGTGTTTGTACCAACTACCGTACTGCGTATTTTAAATACCTCTCGCCATAACTGATTTATACGTTGATTATTCTTCACTCTTCAGCTACTGTGGAATTTAAGTCGTCAGTGAACAAATTATTCCAACGAATGCAGTACTGTGGCGATTGCTGTACTCAGTACTGTTTCTTCCTTGTTAATATCTAGAGCTATAACCGGTCAGTGCTTTGTCATTTCAGAATTGCAATAAAACTTGTATCATGACTGATAAGGTTAATCCACCGGCTACATTGCTCTATTGGAGAACGTACCATCTACCGCAATTGGTAATTTAAATGTCTGTATCCATAACTGATGTATACATTGGTTAGTATGGAACTTTTGCGGAGTTTGAGTCATCACTAAATGTACCATCTACCGCAATTGGTAATTTAAATGTCTGTATCCATAACTGATGTATACATTGATTAGTATGGAACTTTTGCGGAGTTTGAGTCATCAGTGGTTAAATAAATCCAGCAGCTGTGAATGTACTGTAGAATGACAGTACTCATAGCACCGTTGTCAGTTCCTAATACCTCGAGCGGTAGTGGACATGTCTTTTGTCTTTCTAGAATTGATATAGAATCTAAATGATCATTGAACATATCGGTCCAATGGCTATTGCTCATTACATTAACCAATAGAGCACTGTAGCAGTTGGATTCCACAGCATTTCTAGATGTACCATTGTTCTCTCATCATCCTAGTTGCTCAGCAATTGTAGAAGGATCAATAGATGGAGCAATTGTCACTAGAGACACTGACGTATGTCAAAATAGTAATTACTACAGCCGTCATAACGGCACTGTAGATGTTAAAATATTTTGATCACTGATCATTTATATTCAACCGCAAACCTAGAAGAATCGATGTATAGATTAATTGTGCCTACAGACGTTTACAATTGGCAGTACGGTACCTTCAACATCCACCTACAGAGCACTGTTTGAATTAATAAGTCCAGTGACGTATATTCTATAGCAATTTTCGTATGGCGAAAGAAAAACCCTTCATCGCTCGTGACATTGGCAATCGACATCAAAGTACTGAGTATAGCCAACATCACAGTACACTAGACGTAGGATTAAGTATACAATTGGAGACTTAATTTCCACAGCATATCCAGGTTAATCAATGTATGCAAGTATTACGACTAGCGATATGTACAATTGGAAGGACGGTGCTAAGTGCATCCACCAACAGAGCAGAGTAGGCGTCGGTATAATCTATTCGGTGATGATTTAAATCATGGAGCATTTCCAGAATGATCAATGGAAGTGTCGAATATCTCTATTGGTATTGTCGAATGACAATGAAATAATGAGTGTAGCCGCCTACACACTACTATAGCCATTAAAATAATCTGTTCACTGATCATCTAATTTTTCAGCAATTGCAGAACAGTCAATGGATAGAGAATTGCAACTGAAGATATTGACATATATCAATACAGTGCTGAGTATAGTAATCTCAGAGCACCGAAACGGCATTTTCAACCAGGTCACAAATGATATAAATTCTATAGCAATTTTGAAATGACAAAAGCCAGGTAGGCTGCCGCCTGGTATATTATCAATTCGGAACTAAGTACTGAGAAAAGCCATCATCACCGTACTATAGGCGATGTATTAGCATTTCAACTGGCGATACAGGATCCCCAGTAGTTCTGGGATAATGAAAGTATAGTACAGTTGCGCCTAGCGACAATTACAATCGACAGTACAGCACTTAGTTCTAGCATTTCCGGACCACTATAGCCGTTGGATTAATCCGTTCGAAGATGATTTATATTATGTGGCAACGCTAGAATGACAAATTACATACCAATTATAACGCCAGGAGTTAAGAACTGACATGGCATGACTGAGTACGGCTATCACCACATTAAGGTTGGCGTTGGATTAATTTGCTCACCGATGAATTTAGTTATACAGCAATTCTAGTGTAATCAATGTATAGCACGTTTATGACTAGGGATTTATAGGACTGAGGGTATGGTACATAGTGCATACACCCACACAGCACTTCGGTCTTTGGATTAGTCTGTTTAATGATGATGTAGATTTTATTGCAGTTATAGAATGACAAAAGACAGATGCGTTACAGCTGGAGATATTAAGTATTAACATAACGGTACTAAGTACAGCCGTCGTCACAATACTGCAGACGTAGGATTAATCTGTTCACTGAATACTCAATTACTACAGTATTTCTGGAATAATCTACGTATACACAAGTCATGGTTAGAGATATTAACAATTTCCAGCAGGATGGTTCGTACAACCGCCAAGATAGCACTGTACCCAATGAATTATTCGGTTCCGTGGTGATTTAAGATCCATCGCTATTGTAGAATGGTTATATACTGAGCCCACTATCGCTCTAGACGTTACCAAGTAACGAAGCAGTACTGTGCAGAGTCGTCATCACTGTATTATATCCGTTGGATTAATTTGTTCACTGATGATTTTTATCCCCAGGAGTTCTAGAATAATCAGTGTATACATCTGTTACGTACGGAGATGTTGGCAATTCCCTGCACGGTAGTTGGTACATCCGCCTATAAAGCTGAGTAGCCGTCGATGAAACTGGACTGTGATGACCTTAATTCCATAGCAAGTCTAGGGTAGACGTTGTATTTTATGGTTAAGCCTAGATACGTATACAATTGACAGCACGGCTCCTAGTAAACCCATTAACAGGGCACTGAAGCCTTTGGATTAATCTGTTCAATGATGATCTACAATCAATTGCAATGCTAGAATGATAAGTGGCAGGTCTTGCACCTGTCGAGGCATTAACAGCTGGCAACACAGTACTAAGTGTAGCCACCATTACAGTACTGTAGCCGTTAATTAGTCTGTCCAGTGGTGATATAGGTTTCTCAGTAGTTCTAGAATAACCAAAGGATACATCAGATACGAAGAGAGATGTTAACAATTCACAGCATCGTAGTTGCTACAACCACCAATACAGCACACTAGCCGTTGAATTCGTCTGTTCAGTGACGAGAGTATTTCTATTGCAATTCTAGAAAGACAAGGGTATGCCCCACTGTCGCTCGTGTTATTAACAATTGACACAAAAGTACTGAGAACAGCCATCATAACATTACTCCAGCCGTTAGATTAATCTGCTCACTTATGATTAAAGTTCAACCCTATTTCTAGAATAACCTATGTATACATCAGTTATGGCTGCTGATATATACAATACCCAGTACGGTGGCTGGTGCGACTCGCGATAAGTTACTATCGCCGTTGCATTAATCTGCTCAGTGACTGCATAAATTGCAAAGCAAATTTAGCGTAGTCGATTTATAGTACGGTTATGGCTAGAGATTTGTCCAATTGATAGTACAGTTTTATATACGTCCATCGAAAAATCGCTGCTGCTGTTGGATTAACCTGTACAGTGGCGAATTACATTCTATATTAAGTCTACTATTGCAAAAGGCACATGCGTCATAGCGCGAGATGAGGGCAACTGACACAACAGTCCTGAACTCAGCCATCGTCACAGTCCTGTCGCCAACGGGTTAATCTGTCCACTGACGACTTAAATTCTACTGTAGTTATAGATCAATCTTCGTATGCATCCGCTATTGCTAGAGACATTTGCATTTCACATTGCTGCAGTTGGTTCATCCACAAATACGGCACTGTAGCCATTGGATTAATCTGACCAGTGACGGTTTCTATTCCACAGTCATCCTACAATATCCAACGTATGCATTCGTTATTGCTAGAGATATCAACAAATCGCAGCACGGTAGCTGGAACACCATCAGGAGAGTATTGCAGAAGTTGTATTAACATGTTCAATAATGAATTCTGTTCTATGGCAGTTCGGGAATGACAAAAGGCAGAACCATCATCGTTCGAGACATTAACAATAGAGTAAACAGTACTTAGTGCAGCCATCATCAGTGTACTTATGCCTTTGAATTAATTACTTCACTGTTGATTGAATTTCCGCAGTAACTCTGAAGTAATCAATGCGTACATCAGTTATGGGCAGAGATATTTACAAATCCCAGTTCGGTACAAATTTAGTCAATTAGGAGAGTATTGCAGCTGTTGTTTTGACCTGTTCAATAATGATTTCTATTCTATAGCAATTCCAGAATTGCAAAGGACAGATGCGTCATTCCGCGAGATAATAGCAACTGACATAACATTACTGAAATCAGCCATCATCACACTCCACTAACAGTTGGATTAATCTGTTCACTCACGATTTAGCTTCCACAGTAGTTCTAGAATCATCAATGTATACTTCAGGTGAAATCTCGAGATATTTAAATTTCTCAGTATGGTAGATTCTACATCCACCAATAGAGCATTGTAGCCATAGGTTTAATCTGCTCAGAGATGTTTTATTCCATATTTCGATTCTAGAGTGACAAAGGACTGACCCACTATCGCTCTAGATATTCAAAATTTACGATGCAGTACTGTGTACAGCGATCGTCACAGTACTTTAGCCTTAGGACTAATGTGTCCACTGATAACTTAAATCTAACAGCAATTATACAATTATCAATGTATGGTACGGTTATGGCAAGAGACATTTACAATTGACGGTACGGTTCTTATTGCACTAATCGACAGTGCACTGCGGCAGCAGGGTTAAGTAGTTCCATGATGATTGGTATTCAGTAGCAATTCTAGAATGAGAAATGGCATGTCCATTATGTCTCGAGATATTAACAAATGACCACTCAGTGCTATGTACAGCCATCATCAGGTTGGTGTAGTCGCTCAATTAAATTGTTCACTGGTGATTTATAATCCACAGTATTTCTAGTATAATCATTCCATGCATAAGTTATATGTAAAGAGTTTTTAAATTTCTAGTTGTGTATTTAATGCATCTAACTATACAGCACAGTGGCCGTATGATTAATCCTTTCAGCGATGATTTGAATTACACGGCAGTTCTGGAATAATCAATTTATACTTTAGTCATGATCTAGAGATATTTAAAATACCCAATACGGTAGTTGGTTCATCAACCGTTAGAGCACTTTAGCCGTTGGAATAATCTGCTCAGAGATGTTTTAAATCATATTGCAATTCTAGAGTGACAAAGGGCTGACCCGTTATCACTCGAGATATTGATAATTGATGAAAGAGTAGTTCTGAGTACGGCCACTACCACAGTTCTTTAGCATTTGGACTAATTTGTACACTGATAATATAAATTAAGCTGAAATTCTAGAATAATCGATGTATAGAACTGTTATGGCTAGCGATATTTAAAATTGAAAGTACGGTACCTATTACGTCAATCAACAGAGAACCGTAGCCGTAGGATTAGCCTGTACAAAGATGATTTCGATTATAATGCTTATCTAGAATGACAAAATGCATATCCCTCATATATCGAGAAAATAGCGATTGTCATAACATTACTGAGATCAACCATCATCACAGTATTGCAGTCGTTGAGTAAGCTGTTCGCTGACGATTTATATTCCGCAGTTGTTCTAGAATAATAAATGTATACATCATTTATGGCTAAAGGTATTCACATTTCCAAGTATGTCAGCAGGTACTTCCATAAATAGAGCAAATTAGCCATTGGATTAATTTGCTCAGCGATGCATTGGCACTCTTGCTATTCTAGCGCGACAAAGGTCTGACGCAATGAGGCTCGAGTTATTACCGATTGACATAACACCACTGAGTATAGCCATCATCACAGCACTTTAGCCGCTGGAATAATTTCTTCACTGGTAATTTAAATTTATAAGCAATTCGAGAACAGTTAATACATGGTACGGTTATGTATAGGGATATTTACAGATGACATTACGGTAATTAGAACATCCATCGTCAGAGATCTCTAACCATTGGATTAACCAGTTCAATGAAGATTTGGATTCTGTAGCAATTCTAGAATGAGAAAGGACATGTCCGTTATCGCTCGAACCAATTTCAATTGACCACTCGGTGCTATGTACAGCCATCATCAGAGTAATGTTGCCGCTGGATTAATTTGTTCACTGATCATTTATATTTCGCAGTAGCTCTAGAATAATCGGACTATGCATCAGTTGTAGGTAAAGATATTTTCATTTCCCGGTACGGTATTTCGTGCATCCACCAATACATCACCTTAGACGTATAATTAATATTTTCAGTGATGACCTACATTCCACGGTATTTCTGGAATAATCAATGTACACCTCAGTCATGGCCTAGAGGTATTTGAAATTCCCTGTAAGGTAGTTGGTTCATCCACAGTTAGGTACTGTAGCCGTTGGATTAGTCTGTTCAGAGATGTTCTATATCCTATTTCAATTCTAGAGCGACAAAGGACTGACCCTTTATCTTTCGAGATATTAACAATTGATGAAACAATTCTGAGTATAACCGTAATCACGTTCCTTTAGACGTCGAAATAACTTCTTCACGGATAAGATAAATTTAACAGGAATTCTGGAATAATCAGTACATAGTACCGTTATGGCCAGAGATATTTACAACTGACAGCACGGCACGTAGATCAACCATCATCAGTGTACTGTAGCAGTTGGATTAACCTGCTGAATGACGATATGGTTTCTGTAGCAACTCTAGTATGAGAAAAGAGAGGTCCGCAACATCTCGAGAAACTAACAATTGACCACTTATTACCATGTACAGCTACAATGAGGGTACTGCAGCTGTTGGATTAATTGGTACACTGATGATTTGTATTCCCCAGTAGCTCTAGAAAGATCACTGCATACATCAGTTGAATATAAAGATACTTAAAACTCCCAGTAGTGTATCTGGTGCATCCAGCAATGCATCAGCGTAGCCGTTGTAATGATCTCTTCAGTGATGCTTCATATCATATGGTAGATCTAGAATAATTAATGTATACTTCTGTTATGTTGTAGAGTTATTTAAAATTCCCGTTACTGTTTTTGGTACATGCACCAATAGAGCACTGTAGCCATTGTGTTTATCTGCTCGGAAATGTTCCGTATACTATTGCAATTCTAGAATAACATGGTACAGACTCAGTACCTCTCGAGTTATGAACAATTGACATAACAGCGCAGAGTGCTGCCATCCTCACGTACTGCCATCCTCACAGTGCTGTAGCCGTTGGGATAATTTCTTCACTGATGACTTAAATTCCTCAATAGCGCGAGCATAGGCAAAGTATACATGGGTTCTGGCTAGAGATATTACAATTCCCAGTGCGGTAGTTGGCGCATCCACCAATAGGGCACTAACCTGCTTAACGAAAATGTAGATTCTATAGCAATTGTAGAATTAGAGAAGACAGATCCGTTGCAGACCGAGGTATTAACAAGTGGCATAACAACACTGAGTACAGCAATCATCACAGTACATCAACCGATAGAATAATTTGTCCACTGAAAGTTTTGTTTTAACAGGAATAATAGAATAACAAATGTATAGTACGGTTACGGCTACAAATACTCACAACCTACAGTAGAGTGCGTAGTACTTCCATCAACAGAGTTCTGTAGCCGTTGCATTAACCTGTTCAATGATGTCGTACGTTCTATACCAATTCTAGAATGAAAGGAGACATATCCCTTACAGATCTGGATATCAACAATTGACGTTGCAGAACAGAGCTCAGCCATCATCAGATTACTGCATCTGCTGTGATAACATGTCCACTGATTGTTCAAATACCTCCGAAAATCTAGAATATACAAGGTATACATCAGTTACGAATGAAGGTATTTACTGTTCCCAGTACGGCAGTTGGTACATAGGCCAATGCAGCGCAATAGCCATTGCATTAATCTGTTATGTGATGTTTTAAATTCCACAGGTTTTCCGGAGTAATCAATATATGCATCAGTTATGGCTAGAGGTATTTACTACTCCTGGTAAGGTAGATGGGACATCCACCAATGGAGCAACGTTGCCAACGGAATAAGCTATTCAATAATAATTAGAATGGATTTTCAAATATAGAATGACAAAGGACGGACTCATTGACACACGAAATATTAACAACTGGCCAAGCTGTACTAAACACAGTCATCATCACAGTACATTAACCGTTGGACTAATTTGTTCACTAATAACTTATGTCTATCTGCAATTGGAGAACAAATAAGACATAGTACGGTTATGCCTAGAGATATTTACAATAGTCCGTACGGTACATAGTAGATGCTTTAGCAGAGCACTGCAGCAGTGGGATTAAACTGTTTAATGAGGATTTATATTCTATATCAATTCCAGAATGACAACAGACAGATCCGTTATAACTCGAGGTGTTTACTATTTACATAACGGCAGTGTGTACAGCAATCTAAGTAGTAGAGCAGCCGTTGGATTAATCTGTTCCTTATGATTTAAATTCAACAGAACTCCTAGAATTGCAAATGTATTGATCAGTTATGTCTAGGTATAATTACAATTCCTAGGTTTGTACATGGTACATTCAACAATGGAGCACAGTATCCGTTTGATTAACCGGTCGAGTGATAATTCACATTCTATTGCAATTCTAGAATGACAGATGACGGATCCATTTCCCCTCGAGAAATTCGCAGCTGACGACATAGTACTAAGCGTAGCCATCATCACAGTACCGTTGTCGTGGAATTAATATGTTCATAAACGGCTTAAATTGCGGAGTAGCTACAGAATTATCAATGTACGCATCAGATATGGATAGAGTCATTTACAATTCCCAGTACGATGGTTGGTACGTCCACCATTAGAGCATTGCAGTCGTTGGGTTAACCTGTCCCTGGTGATTTATCTTCCACAGTCGTTCCAGTATAATCAATGTATACATCAGTCACGGGGATGGATAATTAAAATTCCCAGGAGGGTGGTTGGTACACCCAACAATAGGGCACTGCCGTTGTTGCAATAATCTGTCCAGTGATGATTAGAATTCTATTTCAATTCTAGAATGACGAAGGTCCGACCCATTATTGCTCGAGACGTTATCAGTTGACGAAACGGTACTGAGAACAGCCTTTGACGAAACGGTACTGAGAACAGCCATGACCACATTACATTATAAGTTCGACCAACTGGAGCACTGGCTACTTAAATTTAACAGCAATTCTAGAATAATCAATGTATTGTACGTTTATGGCAAGAGATGTTTGCAACTGACAGCACGTTCGTCAGTGCATTCACCAATTGAGCACAATACCCGCTGGTTTATTCTGTTCAGCGATGATGTAAGTTCTATTGAAATTCAAGAATGACAAAGGACTGTCCCGTTATCGCAGTAGACATTAATATGTGACGAAACACTATTGAGTACAGTCGTCGTCACTGTACACTTGCAGGTGGAACAATTTGTTCACATAACATTGATGTTTAGCAGCAATTCTTGATTGATCGGCGAATAGTACTGTTATGCGAGAGATATTTACAATTGGGTAACGGTATTTAGCACATTCTTCAACAAAGCAATGTAGGCGGTGGATTATCTTGTTCAATAATGATGTAGATTCTATAACAGTTCTAGAATGGCAATAGACATATGCATATCCGCTCGAGACTTAAACATTTGGCGTAACAGTACCGACTACAACCATCATCGCACTAATGAAAGCGCAGGATTGATCTGTCTAATGCTCTTTTGAGCTCTACAGCGGTTCTAGAGTAATGTAGGTGTAGACCAGTTAGGATACGCATATTTACAATTCGCAGTACGGTAGTGGGTTCATCCACCGTGCGGGCACTGTAGCTGTCGGAATAGTCCCTTCAGTGATGATATGAATTCCGCAGTAGTTCAAGAAAAATCAAACCATAAGTCAATTGTAGCTTAATACATTCAAAATTACCAGTACGGTATTGGTTACAACCACCAATACAATACCATTGCCGCTGGATTAATCTTTTCAGTGGTGATAAAATTATATTTCAACTCAAGAATGACAAAGGACAGAGCCATTACAGCTCGAGACATTAACAACTGACAGCATAGTACTGAGAAATGCCATCTTGATAGTTCTGTATACGTTGGAATAATTTGTTCACTGATAACTGGTGTTTAACAGCAAAGATTGAATGATCAATATATAGTGCCGTTATGCCCAAAAATATTTACACCTGTGAGTACGGTACGTAGTACATCCGTTAAAAGAGCTGAGCAGCCGCTGAATGATCCTCTGCAATAATGATTTATATTTTGTAGCAATTCTAGAATTATAAAAGGCAGATCCGTTATACCTCGAGATATTAACAAGTGACAACACAGTACCATGAACAGCCATCATCACCGTACTGTAGCCGATCTATTAATCTGTCCATTGATGATTTAAGTTCAATTGTAG
>NW_016922445.1:0-1931 GCF_001483705.2 Eufriesea mexicana | reverse complement strand
GAACAGGTTAGGTCTGGCTTGGTTAGAATGACTTTGACTTTCGTGCTGCACACTGCTTTTCGGTGGATTTCTGTGATGTACTATGCTCTACTGTATTCTGCTTAGTTCCAGAGTGCCAGCAGCAGCGGTCGCGGAACGTTATGTTGAGTTGTGTTACGTTTGGTTTGGTTACGTGGTGTCAGGTTAAGCTTTTATACCTACGGCTTTTGTGCTGTTCACTGCATCGCGGTGGAATTCTGCGCTCTAATGCGCACTAATATGCTCTGCTTGGCTCTGGGGAGACCAGAAATATTGGTCTCGTCGCGACATGCATAGTTACACTACGTTTGGCTGGGTTTGGTGGGGTCAGGTTTGGTCAGTGAATGGCTGACTCTTGTGCTATACGCCGTAGTTGTGGAGGATTTCTGCGCTCTGCTGTGCTGTAGAATATTCTACTTTGAACTGTGGGGCCACCATTTGTGGTCTCGGCAGGTTAGGTAGTGTTATGCTACGCTTGGTTATGTTACGTCTGGTGAGATTAGGATCGGATAGTCCAGTCTTTTGTACTGTACACGACTATCCGCGAATCTCTGCGTTATACTGTGCACTAGCATATTCTGCTTGGATCTGGGGAGGCCATTAGTAGCGTTCTCGGCTCTTTAGTTTGAGTTTCGCTACGTTCGGATATGACACGATTGGCTAAGTTCGCAGAGGACAGCTTTGACTCTAGTGCTGCAGTCTGCCATTAGGTGGATTCCTGAACCCAACAGTGCACTAATATTTTCAGCCTGTCTTTGGGAAGGACAGAAATAGTGAACTCTGCACGTTATGTATAGGCAGGTTACGCCAGCTTATGTTGCGTTAGTCTAAGTTTGGTCAGGATAACTTTAACTTTTGTGCTTTACGCGGCTATTCGGAGAACCTCGAGGCTCCACTCACCTCTGGTATGACCTGCTTGGCTCCGAGGTGACAGCACTAGAGGTTTCGGCACGTTAGGTTGGGTTTGGCTATGTTTTGTTGGTTTCGGTTAGGTTTGGGTAGATATGACTATTCGGATATACACTGCGATATTATGGATTTCTGCATTCTATTATCCACGAATGTGTTCTGGTTGGCTCTGTGGAGGCCAGCAATGGTGGTCTCGGAACGTTTGGTTAGGTTAGGTTAGGTTAGGTTACGACACGATTGGTTAGACTAGGAGAGGACAACTTTGACTTTAGTGCTATAGTCTGCGACTATGTGGATTTCTGCGCCCTACAGTGCTGTAATATCTTCAACTTGGCTTTGGGAATGCTGGCAATAGTGGTCTCGCCACGTTATGTTGAGTCATGTTGCGTTCGGTTAGATTCTGCGCTCTACTTTCCTCTAGTATGTCCTGCAATGCTCTGGGGGAGCCACGATAGCGACCTCGGCACTATAGGTTGCATTAGACTATGTTTGTTTAGTTTCCGTTGGTATTGGTTAGGCTTGGGTAGCTATGACTCTTCGGATATACACTGTGATTATATGGATTTCTGGGTTATACTCTCCACTAATTTGTTCTACTTGGCTCTGGGGATGCCAGCAATGGTGGTGGCGACACGTCTGGTTGAGTAAGGTCACGTTCGGCTATGTTACGATTGGTTAGGTTAGGAGAAGATAGGTTTGGCTTTAGTGCTATAGCCTGCTATTAGGTGTATTCCTGTGCCCACATTTCTCTAATATTTTCAGCTCCTATTTGGGATGTCCAGCAATAGTTGTCCTGGAAAGTTATGTTGAGTCGGTTTGCGTCCGGTTAAGTTGGGGTAAGCTAAGATTGGTTAGGGTAGCTACGTGTTTTTGTTGTGTACTGCCATTCGGTGGATATTTTCGATTTACTGAGCTCTATCATGCCCCGCTTGGCTCTTAGTAGGGCAGAAATGTCTGTCCCGGCCCCTGATGTTAAGTTAGTCCATGCTTGGTTATGCTCCGCT
>NW_016922444.1:0-512 GCF_001483705.2 Eufriesea mexicana | reverse complement strand
GCATGCCAATAGAATACTTCCTCCATATTTATGCAAAGAAATTACCTCACCACGATATGAGTCAAAAATGTCAATAAAAATGAATCTTCCAGTCAGATTCAATAGCATTGTTATGGCTATAGCATGCCTATAGACTCTTTCCTCCGTATTTATGCAACAAAATGAGCTCGCCACGATATTAGAAGAAAATGTCCATAAATAATGAATCTTCCATTCAGATTCTATATCATTGCAATGGCTATGGCATGCCAATAGAATACTTCCTCCATATTTATGCAAAGCAATTACCTCACCACGATACTAGTCGAAAATGTCGCTACAATTGTATTTTCCGGTCAGATTCCATAGCGTTTCAATGGCTACAGCATGCCAATAGAATCTTTCCTCCGTATTTATGCAAATAACATAGATCACCACGATATTAGTCGTAAATGTCAATGAAAATGAATTTTCCAGCAGATTCTGTAGCATTGCAACGGCTATAGCTTGCCAATAGAATTTTTCCTCCTTAT
>NW_016922443.1:0-497 GCF_001483705.2 Eufriesea mexicana | reverse complement strand
ACATTAGGTGGAGATAGGATATGTTTGGATATGTTACGTTAGTTTAGGTTTTGTTTGGATAGCTCCGACTTCTTTGTTACACGCTGCGACACTAAGGATTTCCTCCCTCTATACTACTCGAACGTGCTCTGCTTGACCCTGCGGAGGCCAGAAGTACTGGTCGCGGCGCGCCGGGTTCAGTTAGATTACGTTCGGTTGGATAAGGTTATGGTATATTTGACTTTTGTGCTCTGCGCAGATATTCTATGGACTTCTGTGCTCTAGTTTGCTCTACCTAATTCTGCTTGCCTCTGGGGGCGCCAGCAGCGACGGTAGCCGCATGTCAGGTTGAGATATGTTGCGTTTGGTTAGGTTAGCTTAGGTTGGGTTTAATCTGGATATCTTTGACCTTTGCGCTATTCACTGCAATGCGGCCCATTTCTGCGCTCCACTCCTCTCTAGTATATAATGCATGGCACGACGGAGGCCAGAAATAGAGGTCTCTGCACGTTAGTTTA
>NW_016922442.1:479-786 GCF_001483705.2 Eufriesea mexicana | reverse complement strand
TAATGTCAACAAAATTGAACTTTCCAGCCAGATTCTACTGAATTGCAGTGGCAATAGCACGCCGAAAGTATCTTTCCTCCTTACCTATGCAAGGAAGTTAGCTCACCACGATGTCAGTCGAAATTGTCAATAAAATTGAAATTTCTAGGAAGATTCTATAGCTTTGCAATGCCTATAGCACGCCAATAGAACCTTTCCTGCTTATTTACGCATGAGAGATAGCTCACAGCGATATTAGCCGAAAATATCAATAAAATTGGATTTTCCAGCCAGATTCTACAGTATTGCAATGGATATAGCACGCCAA
>NW_016922442.1:0-324 GCF_001483705.2 Eufriesea mexicana | reverse complement strand
CCAATAGAATCGTTCCTCCTTAGTTATGCAAGGAAGTTAACTCACCACGATATTAGTCGAAAATGTCAATATAATTGAACTTTCTAGACAGGTTCTACAGCATTGCAATTGCTATGGCACGCCATGTGGCTCTTTCCTGCTTACGTACGCAAGAAAGTTAGCTCACCACGATATTTGTCGAAAATGTCAACAAAATTGTATTTTCAGCCACAATATATCTCATTGCAATGGCTATAGCGCTCAAAAAGCATCTTTCCTCCTTACTTACGCAAGGCAGTTAGGTCACCACGATATTAGACGAAAATGTCAATGAAATTTTATTTT
>NW_016922441.1:0-1105 GCF_001483705.2 Eufriesea mexicana | reverse complement strand
CACCCAATAGCAGTGTATCTCACGAAAGTCAAAGCTATGCGCCCCTAACCCATACAAACGTAACCTAACCTAACGTAACATAACCAAACGCAGCCTAACTCAACCTGTCGAGCCGATACCACTATTACAGGCCACCACAGAGTCGAGCAGAGTATGGTGGAGCAATGTAGAGCGCAGAAATCCACCGCATTTGAGTGTACAGCACAAGAGTCAAAGATAACCCACCATAATTCAAACAAAGCTATCCGAACGGAACGTAACCTATCTCAACATAACACGCAGCGGCCGCTGTTTCTAGCCTACACCAAGTAAAGCGGATCATATTAGATGACAGTAGCGCGCAGAAATTCACCGAATAGCAGTGTATAACGCAAAAGTCGCAGCTGTCCTGTCCTAACATAACCAAACATAGCGTAACCAAACGTAACTTAGTCCCACCTAAGTGAACTATACCGCTATTGCCGGCCTCCCCAGAGCTAAGCTGAATATACTACAGCACAGTAGATCACAGACATACGCGGCGTTTCAGTGGAAAGCGCAATGGTCAAAGATATCCAATCCTAAACTGACATAACCTAACCCAAGCAAACGTTGCCTAGATAAGCATAAAGCTCCAAGACGTCCATTGCTGTCTTTTCTAGAGAAAGCTGAACATGTAAGATTACACTGGAGCACCGGAATCCACCGAATAGCAGTATATAGAACAAAAGTCAAAGCTACCATCTCCTAACATAAACAACCGTAACATAGCCAAACCTAACGTAGCTCAACAGAACGTGCAGCGGCCTGTATTGCTGGCCTCCCCAGGGCCGAGCAGACTATAGTAGAGTGCAGTAGAGCATAGAAATCAACCGAATAGTAGTGCTTAGCACAAGAGTCAAAGCTACCCTAACCTATCCCAACTCATCGTAACCTAACTGAAACTAATCTAACACAACGTAACGAGCGGAGACCAGTACAGCTGACATCAACAGCGTCTAGCAAAGCATATTAGGGGAGAGTAGAGGGCAGAAATCCATACAATAACAGTGTATAGCAGAAAATTCGAAGTCCACGCTACAGACCTACGGAATCGTATCATACACAAACGTAACCTAACAAAACC
>NW_016922440.1:2658-2874 GCF_001483705.2 Eufriesea mexicana | reverse complement strand
GTGGATGGGTGGATATATGTATAGATGTATGCATGGATGTATGTATGGATGCATTAACGGATGCATCTATGGATGCATGTATGGATGAGTGAATGGGTGTATGCATGGATGTATGGATGTGTGTATGGACGTATGTATGGATGTCCGTATGGATGGATGAGTGCATGGATGGATGGATTTGTGGACGTATGGATGTGTGGATGTGTGGATGGATGG
>NW_016922440.1:2300-2590 GCF_001483705.2 Eufriesea mexicana | reverse complement strand
TGGCTGTATTTGCGTTATGGATGTACGGAGGTATGTATGCATGTATGTATGTATGTAAGAATATATGGATGTACGGAGGAATGGATGTATGGATGTGTGGGTGGACGAATGAATGGGTGAATGGACGGTAGAGTGGATGTATGTATGGATGCTGGTATGGATGATTGTATGGATGTATGTATGGTTGCATGGATGGATGGATGTATCGAATGACAGACGTACGAATGGAAGGATTTATGGATGTATGGCTGTGTGGATGTATTTATGTATGGATGGATGGATGGATGGGC
>NW_016922440.1:0-2159 GCF_001483705.2 Eufriesea mexicana | reverse complement strand
ATGTACGGATGTATGGATGAACGGAAGAATGGATGTATGGATGGATTGAGGTATGGATGTATGTATGGATGGATGTATGAGTGTATGAATGGATGGATGTATATATGTATGGATGTATGGATTGACGGATGTATGGATGGATGGACGTGCGGGTGGATGGAATTCTGCACGTATGGATGCATGAATGTATGGATGTATGTATGGATGGATGTGTGGATGAATGGATGTATGGATGTATGTATGTATGGAAATATGCGTGTGTGGATGTATGTATGTATGAATGTATGGTTGTAAGATAGTATGGATGTATGGATGTATGGATGTATGGATGTATGGATGTATGGACGTATGGATGTATGGACGTATGGATGTGCGAATTTACGGATGTTCGGATATACGGATGTGTGGATGGATGGATGGATGTATTGATGTGTGTATCCATGTGTAGATGTATGGATGTATGGATGGATGGATGTATGGATGGATGGATGTGCCAGTGGATGGATGTATCGTTGTATGTATGTATGGATGTATGTATGGATGTATGCATGGATGTATGCATGGATATATATGTATGGATGTTTGAATGGATGTATGCATGGATGTATGTATGGATGTAGGTAGGTATGTATCTGTGGATGTATGTTTGGAAGAATGCATTGGTGTATTGAAGGATGTATGTACTGATGTCTCTATGGAAGCATGGGTGGATGGTTGGATGGGTGGACGGATGTATGGACGAACGGATGTATGGGTGGATTGAGGTACGGGTGCATGGATGTATGTATGGATGGATATATGTATGTATGAATGGATGGATGTATATATGTATGGATGTATGGATTGATGGATGTATGGATGGACGGAGGTATGGATGGATGGACTTATGGATGTATGGATGTATAGATGTAGAATGTATGTATGGATGGATTTATGGATGGATAGATGTATGGGTCGATGGATGTATGGATGGGTGGTTGAATGGATGGATGGATGTATGGAAGGGTGGGTGTATGGATGGATGGAAGTATGGATTCATGGCCGTATGGATGGATGTACGTATGGATGGATAGAGGTATGGATGGTCGGATATACGGATGAATGGATGTACGGAAGAATGGGTGTATGTATGGATTAATGTATGGATGTATGTATGGATGGATGTTTGGATGTATGAATGGATGGATGTATATATTTGTGGATGTATATATGTAGGGATGCATGGATGTATGGACGGCGGCCTGTATGGATGGATGGATGAATGGAAGGATTGATGTATGTATCGACTGATTTACGTATGTATGGATGCATGAATGTATCGATGTATGGATGCACGTATGTACGAATGTATCGATGTGCGTATGCGTGGATGTGTGGAAGTGTGGGTGGATGAATGGACGTGTGGATGGACTGAAGTGTGGGTGGAAGGATGGAAGGATTTGGATGGGTGGATGGGTGTATGGAAGGATGGATGTATAGATGTATGTATGGATGTATGGATGTATGTACGTATGGATGTGCTAAAGTATGTATGTACGGATGTATGGATGTATGGATGTTTATAAGTATGGATTTATGGATGGATGGATGTATGGAAGAATTGGTGTATGGATGGATGAATGTATGGATTGATGGCCGTATGGATGGCTGGATGTATGGATGGGTGCTAGTATGGATGGATGGGTGTATGGTACGATGAATGTGTGGATGGTTGTGTGGATGGATGGATGGATGTATGGAAGAATTGGTGTATGGATGGATGAATGTATGGATTGATGGCCGTATGGATGGCTGGATGTATGGATGGGTGCTAGTATGGATGGATGGGTGTATGGTACGATGAATGTGTGGATGGTTGTGTGGATGGATGGATGGATGTATGGAAGAATTGGTGTATGGATGGATGAATGTATGGATTGATGGCCGTATGGATGGCTGGATGTATGGATGGGTGCTAGTATGGATGGATGGGTGTATGGTACGATGAATGTGTGGATGGTTGTGTGTATGGATGGATGGATGTATGGAAAGATGGATGAATGTATGGATGTATGTATGGACGAATGGTTGTTTGGGTGGATGGATGTATGGATAGATTGAGGTATGGATGAACAGATGTACGGATGTATGGATGAACGGAAGAATGGATGTATGGATGG
>NW_016922439.1:0-5355 GCF_001483705.2 Eufriesea mexicana | reverse complement strand
GGGGGGGATGCCCTCAACTTCCCCATAGCTAACTTATAGGTGCGCCCCACGGACCGCTCTCGAGCGTCGCGTGGATCTCGACCCACTGCCGATATATGGCTCTGCGGATCTCCTTTAGGGGAGAGCCCGCCACGGATCTGTACACGCGGTACAGGCGCGCGACTCCTTCGGCGGACACCACGCGTCGTCGACGTCGCGCCAAGTATACAGCTCCTGGAGCTGCGCGATTTCGTCCGACCACCAGTACACTGTGCCTCGTGACGTTGTCTCCCGCACCCGCGTCACGGCGGCGTCGCACGCTCGCGTCATCGCCGCCCGTCACCGCTCGGCACGACGACTACTCCGCCGGCGTCCCCATCTGCCCAGGCGACGACCTGGGCGACCGCGGCGAACAGGTTGCAGTCGTGGCACATGAGCGCCCATAGCGGCGCGATAGCGTTCTGCCCTCAACCGGAGTGCTCCCAGCCGGTGCGATGAATGGCGGCTAGCGCCATTGCGATGCGGAGGTTGTCGCTACGTGTCCCCACCTCCACCGCCTACATCCAGTCGGTCACCCGCCGCACGGTGGCCGGCGATGCGAACGACAAGACCACAATGGACGTGCCTTTCCACCGGAAGCACGTGTTTACGGATACCCGTATGAGCAACCGAATATTAAATCACGCAGCCCAATCTTGCAGAGCCTCGCCTATCGCGTATGTTCGCGGGGAGTCCCAACCCACGCAGTGGGCATTGAGTTCCCCCAGGAACATAACCGGCCGAGTCGAGTAACCGTTGAGAGAAATTCCGAGTACGTCCAGGTACATCTCGCACGAAGAGCGGCCATGGTGTGTGGCGACGTATCACCCCACCATAACGACGTAGTTCCAGGAGACCGCCACGATGCCCTCATCACTCTGAAGCAGCGTGATGCTGCAAAAGCCATAGCTACCATAATCGAACCTTACCCAACCTAACCTAACCAAGCGTTATATAACCCAAACTAACTTGTCGCGACCACTATTGCTGTTCTCCCTGGAGCCAAACAGGGTATTGTAGCGTACTGAAGGGCGCTGAAAGCTACCGAATCGTAGTGTGCAGCACAAAAGCCAAAGCTGTGGTAACCCAAGATAACCTAACTTAACACATCCAAACGTAACATATCGCAACCTAACGAGACGAGACAACTACTGCTGGCCACCAAGAGCCAAGCAGAATGGAGTTGAGCACAGTACAGCCCTGACATCGACACAATAGCTGTGTATAGTACAAAAGTCGAAGATATCCTAAGCAAACATGACCAAACATAACCGAACGAATCTTAACATAACCCAACCTAACGTAACGTGACCACCATTCCTGGCACCCACGGACCAAAGCAGATTGTAGTAGAGCACCTTGGAGGGCGCAAATCCACAGAACAGAAGTGCATAGCGCAAAAGTCATAGCCACCCTGACCTAACCTAACCTAACCGAACACAACCAAATTTAGCGTATTGCTACATATCGCGCAACGACCACTATTCCTGGCCTGCCCAGAGGCAAGCAAAGTATAGCAGAGTAATGTAGAACGCAGACATGCACGAAATAGCAGTGTATAGCACAAAAGGCAAAGACATCCTAACCAAATCTCTCCTAACATGACCAAACCAAACGTAGCCTTACTGAACCTATCGTGCCGCGACCACTATTGCTGTCATCCCCTGAGCCAAGCAGGATATAGTAGAGTACATTAGTGCGCAGGAGTCCACAGAATGGCAGTGTGCAGCAAGGAAGCCGGCGTTACCATAACCAAACCTAGCTAAACGTAACATAGCCAAACGCACCCTAACTCAACGTTTCGTGCCGCGACCACTGGTACTGTACTTCACTGAGCCAAGCAGAATATGGTTGAGCATAGTAAGGAACAGGTATCGAACGAATAGCAATGCATAGCGCAAAAGTCAACGCTATCCTAACCAAACCTTACCTAACCTAACCTCATCGAACGTAACCTATCGCAAACTAACGTGCCGCGATATCAACTGCTGGCTTCCCCACTGCCAAGCAGAATAGAGTTGAGAATAGAGTACAGCGCCGATATCGACCGTACAGCAGTGAAAAGCACAAATGTCATAGCAATCTTAACCAAACATAACCTAGCCTGTCCTAACCGAACGTAACATAACTGTACCTAACATGCCGCGACCACTATTCCTGGCATCCACAGAGCCAAGCCGGATATAGTAGAGCACAGTATAGCGCAGATATCAAACAAAGAGCAGGGTACAGCAGAAAAGTCAAAGCATCCCTAACCAAACATAACAAATCGTAAAATAACCAGACGTAACATAACTCAACTTAACGCACCGCGTCCACTGTTACTGTACCTCCCTGGGCCAAGCAGAATAGTGTTGAGCACAGTAAAGCGCCGATATCAAACGCATCGCAGTGAATAGCACAGAAGTCAAAGCTACCCAAACCAAACCTAACCAAACGTAACACAGCCAAACGTAAGCTAACTATATTTAACGTCTCGTGACCACCATTGCAAGCCTCCGGAGATCCAAGCAGGACGTGTCATAGAAGAGCAGGGCTCAGAAATCCATAGAATAGCCGTGTATAGCAGAATAGTCGAAGTTATCCTAGCCTAACCAAAAGTAGCCTAACCTATCCGAACGTAACATAACTGCACATAAGGTGCCTCGACACTATCGGTGGCGTCCCCAGAGATATGCAGAATATGATAAAGCACAGTAGAACGCAGAAATCCATAGAATAGCAGAGTTTAGCGCGAAAGTCGAAGTAATCCAGGCATTACCCAAACAAACCGAAGCTAACCGAACGTAACATAACTCAACCTAACGTGCCGCAGCCAACATTGCAGGCCACTGCAGAGAAAAGCAGAACATATTAGAGGAGAGCGGAGCGTAGAAATCCTTAAAATAGCAGTGTATAGCAGAAAAGTCGCATCCACCTTCACTTAACTCAAACTAACCTAGCCTATACGAACGCTGTCGCTGGCCTCCCAGGAGAAAAGCAGAATGTAGTAGAGCACCATAGATCACAGAAGTCCACCGAATAGCAGTGTGTAGCACGAAAGTCAAAGCTATCATATCCAAACATATCCTAACCTAACCTACACAAACGTAACCTAACTCAACCTAACGTGCAGCGACCACAACTAATGGACACCCCAGATCAAGGCAGAATATTGTAGAGCAGGGTGGAGTACAGATCCGCCGAGGAGAAGTGCATCGCGCAAAAGGAAACGCTATCCTCACCATACCTAACCTCACATAACATGTTCAAACGTATCATATCACAACCAAACGTACCGCGACCACGATTCATGGCGTCCCCAGAGCCAAGCAGAATACACTAGAACGCAGTATAGCACAAACGTCAAAAACACATTAACCCAACCTGACCTAACCTAGCATAACCAAACGTAGCCTAACCAAACCTAACGTTCCGCGACCACCATTCTTAAAGTCCCATGAGCGAAGCAGAATATAGTAGTGCAAAGTAGTGCGCAGAGACCCACAGAAAGCAGTGTTTTGCACAAAAGTCTAAGCTAGGCTAACCTAACCCAACGAAACCTAACATAGCTTAACGTAACTTAACGAAAACTAACGTGCCGCGAACACTATTGCTGTCGTCCCCTGAGCCGATCTGTATATAATAGAGCACAGTGGGGCGCGGGAATGGACAGAATAGTGGTGTTTAGCTCAGAAATCTTAGCTACCTAAACATAAGCCAACCTATCCTAGCATAAAAAAACGTAACCGAGTTCAACATAACCTGCCGGAACCACTGTTGCTAGCCTCCCCTGTGCCAGGCGCATGGCAATAGCGCACAATAGAATGCAGGAATCCACCTAAAAACAGTGTATATTGCAGAAGTCAATGCCATCCTGGCCTAACATAACCTAACTTAACCAAATCAAGAGTAACGTAACCCAATTTAACGTGCAGCGGCTATCATTGCTGGCCTCCGCAGAGACGAGCAGAGTATAGTAGAGCAATGCAGAACGCAGAAATCCACCCAGTAGACGTGTAGAGCACAAAATTCGAGGCCGTCCTAACCAAACCTAACCTAGCCTGACACAACCGAACGTAAACTCCGCAACCTAACGTGCCTCGACCAATGCTGCTGGCCTCCGCAGAGACAAGCGGAATAGGATTGATCACAGTAAAGCGCGGATACCGGCCCAATAGCGGCCCCAACATTTCCTAACCTAACGTAGCCAAACGTAACATGACGCATCCCAACTATCCGCGACCACTATTCCTTGCGACCACGGTGCCAAGCAGAGTATAGCAGAACACAAAAGAGCGCAGAAATTTTCACAAAATCAGTGCATGGCAGAAGAGGCAGGACTACACTAGCGTAATGTAACCTAATTGAACCTAACCGAACCTAACCTACCCCAACCTATCGTGCCGCGAGCACAGTTACTATCCTTCCCTGAGCCAAGCAGAATAGAGTAGAGCAGAGTAAGGTGCTGAAATCAACCGAACGGCAGTGTACAGCACTATCATAAAAGATATCCTAACATAACGTGACTTAACCACACCCATCCGAACGTGGCACAAGCCAACCTATCATGCCGCGATCGTCACTGCTGGCCTCCCAAAAGCCAAGCAGAATATAGCTGAGCACAGTAGGGTGCAAATATCTGCCGAAAAGCAGTGTAAAGCACAAAGGTCAAATCTGTCCTAAGCAATCCGAGCCAAACATAATATAGACAAACCATACTTAACTCAGACTCACGTGTCGCGGCGACGATTGATGAACTCCCCATAGCCGAGCAGATCGTATTAGAGTACAGTACAGCGCAGAAGTCAACCGGGTATTAATGTTTCTCACAGATGTCAAGGTTACCCTGACCTAACCGTACCCAACCTAACCCAAGGAAGCGAAACATGCTCCAACCGAACGTACAGCGACTGCGGCTGCTGGCCCCCCAGAGCCAAGCAGACTAGTGTTGAGCACAGTACAGCGTAGGTATTGACCGTATTGCAGTTTATGGCACAAAAGTCAGAGCTACCATAACGAAACGTAGCCTAACGCGACCTAACCAAACGTAACGTGACTCAACCTAACCTGCCTCGACCTCTATTCCTGGCATCCACAGAGCCAAGCAGAATATAGTAGAGCACAATAGGGCGCAGGAGTCCTCAGAATAACAGTGTATTGCACAAAAGTCAAAGCCACCCAAACCTAACCAAATCTAACCTAACCGAACCAAATTCAACCTAACTCAGTATATCGTGTGGCGGCCACCATTCGTGGCCTCCACAGGGCCAAGCGAGATATAATAGAGCACAGTAGAGCGCAGAAATCCACCGAATGGCAGTGTATAGCACAAAAGTTAAAGCAATCTTAACCAAA
>NW_016922438.1:0-1834 GCF_001483705.2 Eufriesea mexicana | reverse complement strand
TTCTGCGCTATATATTGCTCTCCTATTCTTTGCTCGACTCTTGTGAGGCAAGAAGTAGTTGTCAAGGCACGTAAGCTTGAGTTGCGCTACGTTTGGTTAGGCAACGATTGTTTTGGTTAGGTCTTCATATCTTTGACTTTCTTGCCATAAGCAATTATCCGGTGGATTCCTGCTATCTAATCTGCTCTACTATATTCTGCTTAGCTGTGGGTAGGCCAGCAGCAGCCGTTGCGGCACGTTACGTTGCATTATGCTACCTTTGGTTAGGTTATGTTAGGAAAAGCTCGGTCAGGATGTCATTGACGTTCGTGCTATACACTGCTATTCGGATGATCTCTGCTCTCTGCTGTGACCTACTATATTCTGCTAGGCCCGGAGCACGCAGGCAATATTTGGCTCGGCACGTTATGTTGGATTATGTTACGCTTCGTTATGTTAGGTTAGGTTAAGTTCGGTAAGGGTAGCTTTGTCTTTTGTGCTATACACTATTGTTCTTAGGATATATGCTCACGAATGTACTCTACTATATTCAGGTTCGCCGTGGGCCGTCCATCAATAGTGGTCGCGGCAAGTACGTTGAGCTAGGCTAGGTTTCTTTGGGTTATGTTCACATATGTTAATCCTGAAGAGCCATGTATTTTGTGACATACATACGATTCTATGGACTTCTGCGCTCTACTGTCCACTGACATGTTTTGCACGTTTCTGTGGAGGCCAGTAATAGTGGTCGCTGTACACTAGGTTTATTTATGCTACGTTTGGCTACGTTAACAGTGTATATATTACGATATGGTAGCTTAGAATTTTGCGATATATACTGCTACTCGTTGGATTTCTGCGCTACAGTGTGCTCTGGCCAGTTTTGCTTGGCTCTGTCGAGGCCAGCTATAGCGGTCTCGGTGTGTTAGTTTGAATTACTCTACGCTTGCTTATGACACGGTTAGTTAGTTTTGGACAGAGTAGCTTAGACTTTTGTGCCATACGCTGCTATTCAGTGGATTTCTGTCCTCTACATTGCTCTACTGTACCCAGTTCGAATGATGGAATGCGAGCAATAATGGTCGTGGCACGATACGTTACGTTATGTTACGTTTCGCTGGGTTGGGTTAGGTTATGTTTGGTTAGGATAGCCTTGTGTTTCGCGCTATACACTGTTATTCGGTGGATATCTGTGAGCTACTGTGCTCTACCATGCTCTGCTTGTATCTTGGGAGGCCAGGAGCAGTGATCGCGACACGTTGTTTCGAGCTGTGCTACGTTCGGTTATGATATGGCAGGACAGGTTAGGTTAGGATATCTTCGAATCAGTGCGGCGGTTTACTGCGCACTACTGCGCCATACTACAGTCTGATTGTCTCCGTGAAGGCCTGCGATAGCGGTCTCGTCTCGTTAGGTTGCGTTAGGTTAAATTTGGTTATGTTAAGTTATGTGAGGATAGGATAGTGCATCTTCGACTTTTGTGATATTCACTGCAATGCGGTGGGTTTCTGCGCGCTACTGTGCTCCACGACATTCTGCATTTCGTTGTGGGGCCAGCAATATTGTTCTCATCGTATTAGGGTGGGTTATGTTACATTTGGTTATGTTGCGTTTGGCCAGTTTGTGACAGGCTTGTATGTCTTTTGTGCTGTACGCCGCTATTCGTTACGTTCCTGCGCTCTAATTTGCTCTGAAACGCTCTGCTTGGCTCTGGGGTGGCCAGAGATAGTGGTCTCGGCACGTTAGGTTGAGTAATGTTACGTTCCGTTAGGTTAGGTAAGGTAGGTTCGGATAGGATTTCTTCGACTTTGTTGCTATGCACTGCTATTTGGTGGATTTCTGCGATCTACATTGC
>NW_016922437.1:0-6747 GCF_001483705.2 Eufriesea mexicana | reverse complement strand
GTTATACACTGCTACTCGGTGGATATCAGCGCTCCACCTTGCTCTACTATACTTTGAACGACACTGAGGGGCGAGCAATTTCGCCCTTGGCCTGTTAGGTTGCGTTATGTTACGATTGGCTTGTTATGGTTCGGTTATGTTTGGTTAGGTTAATTTCGACTTGCGTGCTATACACTGTTATTCGGCGGATTTCTGTGATCTACTGTGCTCTACTACTTTCTGCTTGGCCATGTAGAGGCCAGGCGCCGTGGACGCGACACGTTGCGTTGAGCTCTTCTATGTTATTTAGGTTAAGTTAGGTCGGGTTAAGTGAGGATATCTTCGACATTTGTGCTATACACTGCTATTCAGTGGATTTTTGAGATCTATATCGCTCTACTATACTCTGCCCGACTCTGGGGATGCGAGAAATGGTGGCCGTGACGCGCTAGGTTCAGTTACATTCCGATAGGCCAGGCTAGGATAGACTACGTTTGGTTGGTATAGCTTCTACTTTCGTGCTGTACACTGACGTTCGTGTATTCCCGTGATCTACAGTGCTCTAGCGTATTCTGCTTGGCTCTGGGGAGTCCCGCAGCAGTGGTCGCGGCATGCTCTGTGTTCCGCTACGCATTGTTAGGTTATGTTAGGACAGGTTATGACAGGATATATTCGAGTATTGCGATTTTCACTTCATTGCGGTGGATTTCTGCGACGTACTGTGCTACGGTAAATTCTGCTTGTCCCTGTGGGGGCAAGCAATTGCGGCCTTGTCGTGTTAAGCTGGGCTAGGCTTCGTCTGTTTGCGATACGTTTGGCTAGTTTAGGACAGGCTACTTTGTCTTTTGTGATGTATACGTAAGGCTACACTTGCTTAGGTTATGTTAGGTCAGGTTAGGTTAGGGTGTCTTTGGCTTATGTGCTCTACACTGCGATTTTGTGGACTTCTGCGCCCTAATGTCCTGTAGTAGGTTGTGATCGACTCTGGGGAGGCCAGCAATAGTTGTCAAGGTACGACAGGTTGAGTTACGTTACGTCTGGTTATGTTAAGGTTGGATATATTAGGATAGGGTAGGTGTGACTTTTGTGCTATACACTGATATGCGGTGGAATTCTTCGCTCCAGTGGTCTCTAGTACGTTCTGATTGGCTCTGCGGTGGCCAGCAGTAGTGGTTCCGTCACGATAGTTTGGGCTATGCTAGGTTCGGGTATGTTACGTTTGATGAGGTTAGGGTATGGCAGCACAAGCATTTATGCTATACACAGCTATCCGCGGATTTCTGCGATCTACTGTGATCTAGTACATTCTGCTTGCCTCTGTGGAGGTCACCAATAGTGTTATCGCCATATCAGTATGAGCTAGGCTACGTTTGGGTATGTCACGTATGGGTGTATTAGGATATGCTCCTTTGACCTTCGTGATTTACACTGCCTTTCGGCGGATTTTTGTGATCCACTGTGCTCTACTACTATCTGCTTAGCTCTGGGAGGCCAGTAGCAGTGGTCGCGACACGCTACGCTGAGCAATGCTACGTTTTTGCATGTTCAGTTACAACTGGTTATGTTATGATGCCTGAGACTTTTTTGCTATTCCCTGCAATGCGGTGTATATCGGCGCTCTACTGTGCCCTAGTATATTCAGCTTGTATCTGTGGATGTATGCAATAGTGGTCTGGTCATGTGAGGTTGAGTCAGGTTTCGTTTGGATTTGGTACGTTTGGCTATATTAGGATATGCTACTATGACTCTCGTGCCTTACATAGCTTGTCGGCGGACTCCTGTGATCTACTGCGCCGTGCTACAATCTGCTTTGCTCCCTGGTGGCCTGGAGCAATGGTCGCGGAAGTTAATGTTGGGGTATGCAGGGCTTGGTTATGTTAGATGCGGTCAGGTTGGGTGAGGATCTACGGCTTTTGTGCTATTCACTGCAGTGCGGTCGATTTATGCACTCTACTGTGCTCTGGTACATTCTGCTTGTCTCCGTTGAGGGCAGCAATATAGGTGTCGTCACCTTATGTTGGGTTACTCTACGTTTGGGTAGGTTAGGTTAGGGCAAGTTAAGTAAGTATGTGCTTGAGCTTTGTGCTATACGCTGCATTGCGGTGGATTTCTGCGCTCTGCTGTGCTCTATTATTCTCTGCTTGCCTCTGGGGAAGCCACCAATTGTCGTCTCGGCACGTTGGGTTGAGCTAACCTGCGTTCGGATGTTTTACGTTTGGGAAGTCAAGATAGGATAGTTTACACTTTTGTGCTATACACGCGCATCCGCGCATTTCTGCGCTCTACTATGTCCTAATATTTCCTGCTTGGGTCCGAGGAGGACAGGAATAGTAGTCGCGGCACCTTACGTTTTGTTGGGTAAAGTTTGGTTAGGTTGGGAACAGTTATGCTCGGTCAGGTTAACTTAGACTTTCGTGCTATACGCTGATACTCGCAGTATATCTGCACTGTACTCTACTCTACTATATTATGCTTGGCCATGGGAATGCCAGCAATATTGGCCTCGGCACGTTAGGTTGAGTTATGCTACGCTAGTTTTGTTTCGGTTGGGCTAATTTCGGTATGGGTATCATAGACTTTCGTGTCATACACCCTTGCTGGGTGGATTTCTGCGCACGACAGCGCTCTACTTCATTACTCTTTACGCTTGGGAGGCCAGCAATAGCGGCCGCAGAACGTTACGTTGTGGTAGGCTACATTAGGTTAGGTGATGTTGGCCTGGGATAAGTATGGATTGATTTGACTTTTGGGGTATACACTGCGATTCGATTGGCTTTTGCGCCCTAGTGTCCTCTAGTAAGTTCTGCTCGACACTGGGGGAGGCGAGCAATAGTGGTCGCGGAACGTCAGGTGAATTAGGTTACGTTTGGTTATGCTAGGTTAGGTTATGTTTGGCTTGGATGGCTTTGACTTTCGTGCTATACGCTGTTATTCGGAGGGTTTCTGCGCTCTGCTGCGCTCTAGTGCACTCTGCTTGTCTTTGTAAAGGACAGCGATAGTGGCCTCGTCATGATAGGTTGAGATGAGCTACGTTAGGATGTGTTACGTTTGGCTATCATATGATACGCTACTGTGTCCTTTGTGTTATACACTGCTCTTCTGTGAATTTCTGCGCAATCCTGTGTCCTGGTAGACTCTTCTCGTCCCTGTGGAGGCGAGCAATGGTTAGGAAAAGTTAGGTTTAGTTATGTTACGCTTGGACGTGTCACGTTTGGCTAGGCTAGGACAGGTTACATTGTCTTTTGTGCTGTACAACGCTATTCGGTGGACTTCCGCGCTCTAGTGTGCTATAGTATGAACTGCTTGTCCCAAGGGTGGGCAGCAATAGCGGTCTCGGCACGATATGCTGTGTCGGGTTACGTTCGGTTAGGTTGGGTTAGGCAAATTTTGGTTGTGATAGCTTTAACTCCTTCGCTGTACACCGATATTCGGTGGACTTGAGGGCTCTACTGTGCTCTGGTATGTACTGCTTGGCTCTAGGGAGTGCAGCATTTGCGGTTTCTGCAGGTTAGTCCGGGTTGGGCGATGTGTTGTTATGTCTTGTTGGTTTGTGTTTGGTTTGAGTAGATTTGACTTTTCTGATATGCACTGCGATACTATGGATTTCTGCGTTCTACTCTACACTAATGTGTTCTGCTTGGCTCAAGGGAGGCCAGTAATGGTGGTCGCGACACGTTAAGTTTAGCTATGTTACGTGTGGTTACGTTGCGGTTGGTTAGGTTTGGAGAGGACAGCTTTGTCTTCAGTGCCATAGCCTGCTATTAGGTGGATTTCCACACACTACTTTGTTCCAATATTTTCATCTTGGCTCTGGGGTGGCCCGAAGTAGTGGTAGCTGAAGGTTAAGTTTAGATTGGATACGTTCTGTTAGCTTGGGTTAGGATAAGTTTGGTGAGGATAGCATCACGTTTCGTGCTCCATATTGCTATTCGGTGGACATCTGCGGCTGACTGAGCTCTAGGATGCCCTGCTTGGCTCTGTGGAGGGCAGCAATAACTGTCCCAGTACCTTAGGTTCAGTTAGTCTATGCTTGGTTATGTTCTTTTGGTTTAGTTTAATTTTCGGTAGCTTCGACTTCTCCGATATACACTTTGATTATATGAACTTCTGATATCCACGCTCCACTTGTGTGCTCTGCTTGGCTCTGAGGAGGCCAGCAATCATGGTCGCCGCACGATAGGTTCTCTTAGGTTCCGTTTGATTATGTTACGGTCAGTTTGGTTAGGGGAAGATAGCTTCGACTTCAGTGCTATTCTCTGGTTTTGGGTCGATTTTTGGGGACAACAGTGCTCTAATATTTCCAGCTTGGCTCTGGGAAGGCCAGTATTAGTGTTTTATGCACGTTATGTTGTGTCAGGTTACGTTCTGTTAGGTTGGGTTAGGCTAAGTTTTTTTATTGTAGCTTTGACTTTTGCGCTATACGCTGCTATTCGGTAGGTTTCTGAGCTCTACGCTGCTCTAATATGTTCTCCTTTGCTCTGTGCATGTCAGCAATTGTGGTCTAGGCACGCTAGGTTTAGTTATGTTACGCTGGTTACGTTACGTTTGGTCAGCATCGGAGAGGATAGCTTAGACTTTTGTGCTATACACTGCTATTCGTTGTATTTCTACACCATACGTTTATCTTCTATACTCTGTTCGACTCATGTGGGGCCAGTAGTAGTGGTCTCGCGCCGCTATGTGGTGTTAGGTTTGGGTTGGGTTTGGACAGAAAAGACTATCGTGGTACACACTAATATTTAGTGCACTTCTACGCTCCAAGTTGCTCTGCTATACTCTCCTTGACTTCCGGGATCCGAGCAATGGTCGTATGGTATGTTATGTTATGTTAGGCTAAGTTTGGTTAGGGTAGCTTTGACTTTCGTGCTGTACACAGCCATTCGGTGGATTCCTGCCCTCTACCCTGCTCTACTCCAATCTGCTTGGCCTCGTGGCGGCCAGCAGTAGTGGTAGCGGCACGTTTGGTCGAGTTACATTACGTTTGGTATCTAGGTTTAGTTATGTTACGCTGGTTACGTTACGTTTGGTCAGCATCGGAGAGGATAGCTTAGACTTTTGTGCTATACACTGCTATTCGTTGTATTTCTACACCATACGTTTATCTTCTATACTCTGTTCGACTCATGTGAGGCCAGTAGTAGTGGTCTCGCGCCGCTATGTGGTGTTAGGTTACGTTTGGCTACGTTACGTTAGTCTGGGTTGGGTTTGGACAGAAAAGACTATCGTGGTACACACTAATATTTAGTGCACTTCTACGCTCCACGTTGCTCTGCTATACACTCCTTGACTCCCGGGATCCGAGCAATAGTCGTATGGTATGTTATGTTATGTTAGGCTAAGTTTGGTTAGGGTAGCTTTGACTTTCGTGCTGTACACAGCCATTCGGTGGATTCCTGCCCTCTACCCTGCTCTACTCCAATCTGCTTGGCCTCGTGGCGGCCAGCAGTAGTGGTCGCGGCACGTTTGGTCGAGTTACATTACGTTTGGTTAGGTTAGGTTGCGTTCGGTCAGGGCAGCTTCGACCTTTTTGCTACGCGCTGCTATTGTATGGACCGTTGCGCTCTTCTGCGTGCAATAACACTGTGCTTGCCACTGTGGACGCCGGGAATGGTGCTCCCGGCACGTTAGGTTGAGTTATGTTACGTTTGGCTATGACAGTTCTGGCTACGTTTGGTAAGGGTGCCCTCGACTTTGGCGCTATGCACTGCTATTGGGTTGATTCCTGCGCTCTACTGTGCTCTAATATGTCCTGCTTTGCTCTGGGGATGCCAGAAATAGAGGCCTCTGCTCGTTAGTTTCAGTTATTCTACGCTTTGCAAGGTTAGGTTATACCTGGCCGGGTCAGGGTATCTTTGACATTTGCGCTATACATTCCTATTTGGTGGCTTTTTGCACTCTACTGTGCTCTACTATACCCTGCTCGAATATGCGTAGGCCAGCAACAGTGGTCGTTGCACGATAGGCTGTGTTATGCTATGTTCTTTAACGTTAACCTTGGTTGAGTTATGACAGGGTAGCTTTGACTTTTGTGCCCTACAATGCCGCTCGGTGGACTGCTGTGCCCATCACTGCTCTACCATGCACTTCTCGAGCATCGGGATGCGAGCAATAACTGTCGTGTCACGTTTCGCTGAGTTAGGTTAGGCTTGGGTATATAAGTTCAGGCTGTGTTTGGCTAGGGTAGCTATGACTTTCGTGCTATACACAGTTATTCGGTGGATTCCAGCCATACAATTCGCTCTACCCTTATTTGCTTTGACAGGGTAGCTTTGACTTTTGTGCCCTACAATGCCGCTCGGTGGACTGCTGTGCCCATCACTGCTCTACCATGCTCTTCTCGAGCATCGGGATGCGAGCAATAACTTTCGTGTCACGTTTCGCTGAGTTAGGTTAGGCTTGGGTATATAAGTTCAGGCTGTGTTTGGCTAGGGTAGCTATGACTTTCGTGCTATACACAGTTATTCGGTGGATTCCAGCCATACAATTCGCTCTACCCTTATTTGCTAGACCATGTTGTGGCCAGCAATAGTGATCGCGGCAGGTTGCATTGAGATTTGCTACGTTTGGTTTGGTTATGTTGATTTGGGTTTCGTTCCGATGTCTTTGACTTTTCTACTCTACACTGAGATTCTACGGAATTTTGTGCCCCACTGACGTCCAATGGGTTCTGCATGGCTATGGCGAGGCTAGAAATAGTGGTGGTGGCAGCTTTGGTAGAGCTTGGTTACGTTTGATTAATTTACGCTTGTTTGTGTTCGGTTTGGGTAG
>NW_016922436.1:0-12353 GCF_001483705.2 Eufriesea mexicana | reverse complement strand
ACAACAAGGTACTGAGCACGGCCATCATCACAACAATGTAGCCGTTGGAATACTTTGTTCACTAATGCTGTAAATTCCAAAGCAACTTTGGAATAATTAGGGTATGGTACGTTCGCGCCTCTGAACATTTACAAATGACATTGCGATACCTACTACATTCACCAATATAGCATTGTACTAATTGCATTAAGCTGCTCAATGATGAATTAAATCCTATAACAAATCTACTTCACAGTACTGTGAAAACATAATTGTGGAGACTCTTCCGAAGGTAACTGTGCTCTGTTGGCGGGGGTATTAAGCACCGTACCGCCAATTGTGAGTATCTCCTGCTGCATCTGGTCTATGCATTGATTATGCTGGGAACGTTGTGGAAACTAAATTATCAGTGAACAAATTATTTCAACGTATGCCGTACCGTGATGATGGTATCAGTCGTTGATACCACAAGCGAAAATTGGTATATCTATTTATCATTCTCCAACTTCGCAGATTCTAAATCATCAGAGAACAAATTAATCAGTCGACTGCAGTACTGTGATGATGGGTGTACTCAGTGCTATGCTGTCTGCTGTTTATGTCTCGAGCGATAGTCGATCTGTCCTTTGACGTTCCAGAATTGCTATAGAATTTAAATCGTCAGTGAACTCATTGATCAAAGGACAGCAGAGCCCTGCCGATGGCTACACAAAGTAGCGTATTGACATATGTCAATGTGGGCAGCGACAATTGCTCTGTCCATTCATCATTCCTCAATTGTTGAAGAACCTACACGATCAGCGAACATATTCATTACCCGGCTATACTATTGTAAATATCGCTACACTCAGTACTGCGTTGGCCCTGGGCAATAGTGCAACCGATATTTGATATGCCCGTGGATAATTCCAGAACTGCTATAGAGAGCACATCTTCTGTGATCACATTATTTCAAGGGCTACAGGGCCCCACTGGTGGGGGGTATTAAATACCGTAATGCCAGTTGTAAATGTCTTTAGCCATAACTGATCTGTACATTGACTATGCTAGGATTGCTGTGGAATTAAATCGCCAGTGGACAAATTAATCCAGCGGCTACAGGAAGTCGACGGTGGCACTACTCAGAACAGCATTATAAATTTTTAATATCTCGGGCGACAATGTACATGTCTGTCATTCTAGAATTGCTATAGAATTCAATGCGTCAGTGACCTGGTTTATGAAACGGCCACAGTATCCTCTCGATGGCTATACTCAGTTCTGTATTGGCGTATGGCTATTCCTCCCTCTGCAATTTCCCTGTCCATAGACAATTCTGCAATTGCTGATGGACTTAGATGGTCAGATGACGGAATATTTCAATGGCTATTGTACTGCACATATGCCTACACTAAGTACTGTATAGTCAGTTTTCAATATCACTACCGAGACATAATCTATCGACTGATCAGTCTGGAATTGCTATAGTAGCTATGCCATCAGTGAGCAAATTAATGCAATGGCTGCAGTACTGGCATGATTGATGTGCACTGTACTATTATATCACTAGTTAATGTCTCGGGCAATGATGGATGTTTCGTTCGTCAATCTATAATTGCTATATAATTTGGTTTACAAGTGACTAGATGAACCAAACGGATACATTGACCAATTGATGACTTTACTCAGTGGTGTATTGACATTGGTCTGTGTCTAACGATTCAGTTGCTCTATCCATTGCTCATTCTACTCTTGCTGAATTGCTTGTTTGATTAGTGAAGTGACTAATTCAATGGCTATGGTATTGTGTAAATGGCATAAATAAGTCAATGCTACTATCGATAATTTTTCTATGCATTGGTCGTCTTTGAACTAAGATATAACGTGGATGATCACATAATAGGTTTATACGATGGCTGTCGAAATGTATTGATGGCTTTACTCGTTACTGCGCTGTCAATTGTCACTATACAGTGAGATGATTTATCTGTTCAATAATACTTCTAGAATAGTGGTATAGTATACATGACCAAAGGATTGGTTCATACAATGGCTGTAGGAACGTAATCATTGCCATTTTTAACAGCTCATTGTCAATTGTCAATATCTCTATTGTTAATTTATCCGTCCATTGGCCATTCTAGTGTTTGTGTAGCAATTATTTGATCACTGTACGGACTAATCCAATGGCTACGGTAATGTGTAGATGGCTAAGCGCTGTTACTTTAGTGTCATTTGACAGTATCTCTAGCGATGCTTGATGTGTTCCATTGATCTTCATAGTACTGGTGTCAAACGTAGGTAATCAGCGAATGGATTAATCCAATGGATGTAGGACTGTTTAGGTTGCTATGGTCACTACCGTCATTTCAGTTGTCAGTGCCTGTAGCGATAATTGATCTATTCAATGGTCAGTCTAGAATTGTTACATAACTGGGCCGAACATAGTATAGGTTAATGCAATGCCTGTAGAAATGTTTTCATGGGCGTACTCAGTAGTGCATTGTCAATTGATAGTATCTCCATTTGTAATTATGTTAACCTTTCAACAATTTAGAGTTGCTATAGATTCTAATTTATCGGTGTATAGATTAATCCAACGGCCATAGCACTGTGTTGACGTTTGCACTCAATACTCTACTCTCAATCCCCAATATCTCAAGTGTTTGTTGATCCACCAATTGATCATTCAAGAACTCCTGTTGAATATATACGATCAGCGAATGGACAAGTGCAATGGCTATACTATCGTGCAGATTGGTATACTCGCACTCTGTTGTCAGTAGTCAATGCCTCTAGCGTCAATTGCTCTACCAAAGGTAAAGCTAGGTATGCTGAAGAACGTAGATGACAAGCGAATAGATTATGGCAATGGCAATTGTAACTTTTACATACCTGCACTTCGTAATGTTCTGTCATATGCCAATGCCTCCGTAGAAAATTGCTATATCCATTGAACACCCTACAGTTGTTGAAGAACCCAGATAATCAGCGAACAGATTAATCCAATCGCTATAATATTGTGTCGACGGCTACAATCAGTATTATTCTGTCTACTGTCTATACCCCTACCAACATATATTCTATCCATTGATCATTCTAGAATCGTCGTGTGGTGCAAATTGTCAATGAATATGTTAGTCCAACGCCTAAAGTGCTGTGTCTGCGGATGTAATAAACACCGCACTGCAAATTTTAAATATACCGTTCCATATCCGTACTATGCAATGATTATTCTGGAATTGCTGTGGAATTTATGTAATCGATGACCGAATTATTCCAACGGATACAGTACTGTGATTCTGGCAGTCCTGTGTATTGTGTTGTTAATTGCTAATATCTCATGGGATAATGGACATGTCTGCAGTTTTTCTAGAACTGCTGTAGAGCATATATCCTCATTGAACAGATTAACACAACGGCTACACTGCTTTACAGGTGGATTCACTAATTACCGTACTGCCTGTTGCAGGTATCGCCAGGTATAAGAGCACTTTATACAGGTTATTCCAGATTTGCATTGGTATATATATTATCAGTGAACAAAGTAGTTCCAGCTCTACTCTACTGGCATGAATGCTCTACTAAGTACCTGGTTTTCAATTGTTAATACCTCGAGGGATAGAGGATATGTCCTTTGCCATTGCTGAATTTCCATAAATCATAAATCACCATTGAACAGATAAATACAGCGGCTGCTGTGCTCTACTGGTGGATGTACTATGCACCGTACCGTCATTTATAAATATCCCTAGCCATAACCGAACTATGCACTGATTATTCTAGAATTGATGAGGAATTTATATCGTTGATGGACAAATTAATCTAACGGCAACAGAACTGTGGTGATGCCTGTACTGCGTACTGTATTGTCGATTGTTATTGCCTCTTGGGATGAAGAATCTGTATATTGTCATTCTAGGGTGGCTATAGAATCAAGATCATCACTGAAAATGTCAAACCAACTGCTACATTGCTCTGATGGTGGATGTATTAAGCACCGTACCGTTAATTGTGAATATCCCTAGACATAACCGAACAATACACTGATTGTTCTAGAATAGCTGTGCAAGTTATATCATTGATGACCAAATTAATCCAACGGCTACATATCTGTGGTGACGGTTGTCCTGCGTACTGTGTTGCCAATTGCTAATAAATCGGAGAATAATTGATGTCCATATCTTATTCTAGAATTGCTGCAGGATATACATCATCAGAGAACAGATAACGACAACTGCAACACTGCTATGTTGGTAGATGTACTAAGTACGTGACTGACAATTGTAAATATCTCTAGAAGTAGCAGAACTATACACAGGTTGTTCTAGAGTTACGTTGGAAATTACATCATAAGAGAGCAAAGTATTTCAACGCTTACGTTACTGTGGTGATGGCTGTAATGTGTACAGTACTGTCATTTGCTAGTGTCTCGAGTTATAATGGATCTATATATTGCCATTCTAGAATTGTTATAGAATATGAATCGTCCCTGATCAGATTAATACAACGGCAAGAGTGCTCTGCCGGTGGAAGTATTGAGCACCGTACTGTCAATTGTAAATATCCCAAGCCATTCCCGAGCAATAAACTGATTATTCTAGAATTGCTGTGGAACTTATATCAATGATGGACAAATTAATCCATCGGCCACAATTCTGTGATGGTGGCCGTACTGAGTACTGTATCGTCAAATGTTAATATCTCGGGGGATTATGGATATGTATATGTATGTATATAGTTGTTCTGGTAGTGCTATTGAACCTAGATCGCCATTGAAGAGATTATTACAGCAGATACGGTGCTCTGCTGGGGGATGTACGAAGTTCCGTACCGTCAACTATAAATATCCCTAGCCGTAACCGAAATATGCTCCGGTTATTCTAGACTTGTTTTGGAATTTATATCATCGATGGACAAACTAAACCAACGGCTACGGTACTGTGATGATTTCGGTAATCTGTGCTGTGTTTTCAAAAGCATACTTCTCGAGGTATAATGGATAAAATCGCTGTCACTCTAGATTTGATACAAAAGCATAACCGTCGTTGAACAAATTATTACAACGGCTACAGAGATCTGCTGGTGGATGTTCTGAGCACCGTATTGTCTATTGCAGTTGTCACTAGCCATAACCGTGCTATACATAGGTCCACTTGAATTGCTTTGGGATATGCATAGTCAATGAACTGATTACTACAAAGATTAGAGTACTGCGATAGTTGCCGTATTCAGTATTGTGTTGACAACTGTTAATATCCCCAGGGATACACTGATTATTCCACAATTGCTTTGAAATATGCATCACTTGTGGTCAAAGTAGATCAAGGACTACAGCACTGTGAAGATGGATGCACTCAGAGCCGTGATGTAGCCAATATCACGGGGGATTGTGGATCTGAGTTTTCATTCTACAATAGTTATAGAATCTAAATCATCATTAGACGAATTATTCTAGTGTCTTGATGTCTCTCTTGTTGAGTGTGTTAAGATCCGTACTGTCATCTGTAGATATCCCTATCCGCAACAGTAATATACATTGGTTACTCGTGAATTGTTTTGGAATTTGTACCGTAGACGCACAAACTAATCCAACGGCTACAGTACTGTGATGATGGCTGTACTCTGTACGGTGTGGTCGACTGTCAATTCCTCCAGGGATAATGGATATGTGTTTTGTCGTTCCAAAATTGTTATAGAATATAGATCATGAACGAATTGACTAATCCATGGGCTGCAGTGATGTGTCCCTGGATTTAGTATGCTCCGTACACGCAATTGTAATTATCTCTAGCCGTGACTTATATATACATTGATTATTAAACAAATGCTGTCGAATTGAAGTCAGAAAACAAACCATTCCAATGGCTACAGGAGAGTTATGGTTTCTGTACTCATTACTGTGTTGACAGTTGTAAATGTCTCGAGCGATATTGGATTCGCTTTTTTTCAATACTGAATTACTATATAAATTTAATCATCAGTGAGCAGACTAATCTGTCGGCTTCCGTGCTCGCTTGATTGCTACACTCAATACTGTATTGGCATTCATCAATGTCTCAAGCGGGAATAGCTTTATCCATTGACCATTCCACAACTTCGAGAGAAATTAGATGGTAAGCGGACAGATTAATTGAGCGGCTAGTGTTTAGTATTGGTGACTAAAGTCAGTACTGTATTCACTTTCTCAATGCCTGTACCGATATTTGATCTAAACATTCATCGTCCTACAAATGCTATGCTGTCCTATCTTTCAGTGTACGGATTTCTCCAGCGACGCCAGTGCCCTGTTGGTGGCTTTACTAGCTACCGCTCTGACAACTGCTATCATATCCACATATATCTGACATATACATTGACTATTACAGGAATGCTGTAGAATGCCAGTCGTCAGTGAACAGGCCAATACAGCGGATACGTTTCTCAGCTGGTGCGTGTACTGAATACCGTACTGACGATATCGATTTATCGACCAATAACTGATGTATATGTTCATTATCCTTGAATGGCTGTCGAATTCAGGTCGTTAGTGAATAAACTAGACCAACATCAACTTTACTGCAGTGGTGGCTCTACTCGGTATCTTATTGTCAACTGTTTACATCTCGGGCGATAGTGGATCTGTCCTATGTCATTCCAGATCTGCTACAGAGTATAAATCATCACTGAACAAGTTAATGCAACGGCAACAGTGCTCTGTTGGAAGATGTAGCGTGCACGTTATTGTCAAGCTATCTCTATCCTTAACCGTACTATACATTGAATATCCAAAAATTGCTTTGGAGTAAACAACATCAGTGGGCAAAGTAATCCACCGGCTACAATACCATGATTATGGCTGTACGCAGTACTGTGTTGTCAATTGCTAATGTCTCCCGCGACAATGGAACTGTCGTTTGAATCTTCAGGATTGCTACATTATCTATATCATGACTGAACCTATTGATCCAACGGTAACGGTGCCCTGTTTGTGGATGCACCAAGTACTACACTCTCCGTTGCGAATGTTTCTAGCCATAACTGTGCTATACATATATAATTGTAGATTTGCTGCGGATCTTGAATCATCAGTGGACAAATTACTCCAACGGCTACTGTAAATTAATGATGGCTGTATTCAGCAATGTTTTGTCACTTGCCAATTTGTCGAGCGATAACCGATCTGGCTTTTGGCATTCTAGAATTGCTATTGTGTTTAAAGCGTCATTGCAAAGATTAATCATACGGCTACTGTGCTGTGTTGATGAATTTCCTCAGTTGTATACGGCGAATTTATATCATCCCGTGCGGTAATGTATATGCCCTGAAATATCCCAGCATTGGTATGGAATTTCGATCGCCACTGATCAGATTAAACCAAGGGCTACTGTGCTCTACTGGTAGATGTACCAATAACCGTACAGCCAAATATAAACTTCTCTAGACATAACTGTACACTATATTCATTACTATAGAATAGCTGTGGAGAATAGATCATCTGTGAGCAAATTAACTCAACGGCTACATTGTTCTCTTGGTAGATATACTAAGCACCATGTGTTCAAGAGTAAACATCTCTAGCCGTAGCTGCTGTATCCATTGATGATTCTGGAAATGCCGTGGAATGTGAATCATCCTGTGAACAAACTAAACCAACGACTACAGTTTTCTTTTGATGCTACACTCAGTACTGCTACGACATATTTGTCAGTCTCACTAGCGGCTATTGCGGTATTAGTTGAGCAAGCGACAATTGCTGAAGAACTTGACGATCAGCGAGCTGATTAATTCAATGGCCATGAGATTGTGTAGGTGGCTATACCCAGTACATTATTGTCAATTGCTAATATCTCCAGCTATGAGCATTTTATACCTTCATTATTCTAGAATTGCCGTTGAAAGTAAGTCATCAGAGGAGAAATTGATCCAGCGACTACTGCGCATTGCTGGTGGGCGTTCTAGCTACCGCACTGTCAATAGTATTTACCTCTTGCGTTAACTAATGCTTTCAATGATTATTCTAGAATCACTGTGGAATTTAGGCCATCAATGAACGGTTCAACCAAAAGGCCACACTACGGCGATGTTGGCTGTCCACAGTACTGTGTTGTCAGAAGTTAATATTTCGTGCAATAATGAATATGTCATCTATCATTGTGGAATTGCTATAGGATATAGATCAACATTGATTAGATTATTACAACGCAGAAAGTATTAAGTTGGTGGATGTACTGAGCACCGTAATGCCAATTGTAAGTTTCTCGCGAGATAAGTGATGTATACGTTGGTTATTCTAGATTTGCATTCGAATTCGAATATTCAGTGATTAGATTAATACTGCGACAGCAGTGTCCTGTTGATGGGCTTACTCAGAAATGTATCATGTATAATGTCACATGTCATTATCTCCAGCGACACTTGCTGCATTCATTGATCTCTCAATTATTCCAGAAGAGCGAAGAAGGGCAGCGAACAGGTTATTTTCAGTGGCTGTGTTATTGTGTAGATTCCTGTGCTCAGTAACTTTTGTCAATTGTTAACATGGGCGATAATGGATTAGTCCCTTGTCATTCCAGAGTTGCTATAGAACTTAGATCATCCGTGAGCAAATTAATACAGCGGGTACAGAACTGTGACAATTGCTGTACGCATTGCCTTGTGGTCAGTTGTTACCTTACCTTGCGATAATGGACTTTCTATTGTCATTGTAGTATTGCTGCGAAATTTAAATCATCAGTCAATAGATATATCCACTGTCCATATCATTCTGTGGACGGCTACACTCTGTACTCTATTATAATTTATCAGTATATATACCGATATTTTTTCAACCATTGGAAATTCCAGAATTTCTGTGGATCATATGTAGTCAGCGATTAGATTAATGCAATGGATATAGAACTGCGTAGGCTTCTACACCAAGTACTGCATTACCAGTTGTCCATATCACAAGCGACTACTGATCTGTCCATGGATTATCCTCGAATTGCTATAAAATTGAGACCGTCTGTGGATAGGTAATTCCAACGGCTGTAGTAACATGTTGATGACTGCACACATTATCGCATGGTGAAGTATTGTTCTCTCTAGCCAAAGTGCATCCATTTACTAATCATTCTTTACTGCTTTGTAGTGCAGCTGATCAGTGGTTATGCTTGCCTAGTGGCTATAGAACAGTATAGCAGGCTATACTTACTAATGTATGGTAAATTGTCAGTATCTTGAGCGACATTTGATATGTCCCTTGTCATTCTGGAAATGCAATATAATACAAATCATCAGTGGACAGATTATTCGAATGGCTACATTTCTGCATTGATGGCTATACTCAGAACCCTGTTGTCGAATGGAAATGTCTCCGGCGATAATTGATCTATCCTTTGACAAATCTAGAATCTTTGTGGAAACTCTGTGATCTGTCAATGGAATTATCCAATGAATATAGCAGGATGTAGAAAACTACACCAAGGACTGCGTTATCAATTTTGCATGTATGGAGCGATAATTGATCTATGGATTTATCATTAGAGAATTACTATGCAGCCTAAATCATCAGCGAATAGATTAATCCGCTGGCTCCATTACTATGTAGGTGGCTACACTCTGCACTACGTTGCCATTTATCAATGCCTCCAGCGACTATTTGTATATGCATTGATAATTTTCGAATTGCCTTATAAATAAGACGATCTGCATAAGTATTTCATCAATGGCCTTAGTACTGCGTTGACTGCTATACTCAGTAAATTATTGTCAAATATTTGTATCTCTGGCAATCATTGATGTATCCATTGATCACTGTTGAATTGCTATGATATTTGAGTGGTCCGTCAATAAATTAAACAAATTTTTGTAGAATTGCCTATAGGCCTATACTCATTACATTATAGTTAACTTTTAATATCACTTGCAATAACTTATCTCTCCATTGCTCATCTTGTAATTGGTGTAGAACATACTTGATCAGTGATGAGGTTAACGCAGGGGGTGTAGTACTTCGTAGATGTACATAGGGCCCTGTATACGGCTATTCTGTTTACTGTATTGTTATTCTTCATTATCTATGGCGACAATTTATATTTCTATTGATCATTCTAGAATTGCTGTTCTAGAATGTGGATGTTCAGCGTATCGATAAATACAATTACTATAGATCTGTGTAGAGGTATGTACTCAGTCCTGTATTGGCAGTTTTTAATATCACTAGGGATAATTGACCTATCTATTGCCCATTCTAGGATTGCTACAAAATTTAAGGCGGATACTTTGTACCAATTGCTATGGTACTACATGAATTGCTGTGAGCAGTACTCTTTTTTCAATTGTTAATTTCTCTTGCTATAATGCATCAATTCATTGATCATTCTAGAATTGCTGCAGGAATAAGATGAACGGTATATGGATTGACTCCATGGCTATAGTACGGTATATGTGGCAGCACTCGACACGGTATAGTTAATTGTTAATGTCTCTATAGATAATCGAGCTACCCATTGATCTTCCATTATTGCGATAGAATTTACATGATGAATGGATATATAGTTCCACTGGCTATAATGCAGGACAGGTGGCTCTACTCATAACTGTATTATCAATCGTCAATATCTCTGGCGATAATTGATCCACCCATTGATCATTCTGGAACTACCACAGAAATTTTGTGATCAGCCGATGGCATCTACGAGTGGGTATGGTACTACGTTCTTGGCTATACTCAGCACTGTATTTGAAACTGGTAAAATCGCTGGCGATAATACATCTGTCCATTCATCACTTTAGAATTGCCTTAGAAATTGTCTGATCATTGAAGCTACTAATTCGATCGCTACGATACTGCAGGTGTGATTATAATAAGCAATGTGCGGTCAATCGTTGATATCCCTAGCGGCAATTGATCTATGAATTAATAATTCTCGAATTATACATTAATCCAATGGCTTTAGTAGAGTGATGGTGGCCGTACTCATCACTGCTTTGAAGATTGTATATATTACTAGCAATAGCCGATCTATCGATTGATCCATATAGAATCATGATATAACTAAGATTAGCGCGGAGTAGGTTAATGCCATAGCTGTAGAAATCTGCAGATGGCTCATCACATTAATGCACTGATGTGCACAAGCTGTAAAATTATGTAGACTTCTATGCTCCCTACTTTATTGACATATGTGAATATCTCCTGCGACGATTGCACCATCCGTTGATCACTCTAGAGCTGCCATAGTGTTCAAATCGTCAGTGAACGGACTAATCTACCGGCTAAAGTACCCTATCCGTGGATGTACTAAGTACGGCACTGCCAAATGTCTATATATGCAGCCATAGCAGTACTGCACATTGATTATCCTGGTATAGCTGCGGAATATGAGTCATGAGTGAACAGATTAATCCAACCGTTTCATTACTGTGACGATTGCTGTTCTCTGTACTTTGTTGACAGTAGCTAAGTTCTCGCGAGGTAATGGATGTGTCTTCTGCTATTCTAGAATTTCCATAGAACCTAAGTCGTCAGTGAGCAGATTAATGCATCGGCTACAGTGCTCTGATGTTATATGTACTAAGTAGCGTTCGGTCAACTGTAAATATCTCTAACCGTACCTCGTGCATGTTGACTCTTCTAGATTTGCTGGGAATTCAATCATCAGTGAACATATTTGAACAACTGCTACGCTACTATCATGTTGGCTGTACTCAGTTCTGAGTTGCTAGTTATTACCTCCGCCCATAATTGATCACCCTTTTGTCTTTCTACAACGTTTATAGAATTTCAGTCATCAGCGAACATATCACTGTAAGTGCTATACAATTGCGTTGATGGCAATACTCGGTACTCCATTGCCATTCATCAGCGTCACAACTAATATTCCTACTATCCATTGATGACTCTACCGTTGAAATTGTATTTGCATCATCAGACAACTGATTAACCTACAGCAACAATGCTCTGTCCGTGGATGAATTAATTACAATCCCGTCAACTGTAAATACCTCAAGACATAAGTGGTCTATGCTTTCACTCATCCAGAATGGCAGAGGGCCTTCAGTCATCAATGAACACATTAATCCAACTCCTTATGCACAGTAATGGTAGCTGGACTCAGCACTGTGTTAGCAATAGTTAATATCTTGAGCTATAATGCATTCGTTCCATGTCATTCTAGAGTTGCTATGGCATTCCAACAATCAGTGAACAGATTATTCCGACAGGTACAGTGCTCTGTGCATGTACTAAGTACGTTAATGCTAAATGTAAATGTATCTAGTCATAACAGTTCTATACATTATTTATCCTGGGGCTTCTGTGGAATTTAAGTCGTCATTGAAAGAATTAATCTAACAGCTACTGTAACGTTATGACGGCTATACACAGTACGGTATTGATATATGTCAACGACTCTAGCGAATATTGCTCT
>NW_016922435.1:0-507 GCF_001483705.2 Eufriesea mexicana | reverse complement strand
TCGAGCGCAGAAATCCACCGAATAGCAGTGTATAGCACGAAAGTCGAGGATATATACCTAACACGGCGTAGCTTAACATAACCAAACGTAGCATAACACAATACAACGTGCCGCGACCGCTATTTATGTCCTACGTAAAGCCAAGCAGAGTAATATTAGAGCACATAGGAGCGCAGAAACCCTCCGAATAGCAAGGTGTAGCACAAAGTCATACAAGCATATCCTAACATAACAAAACGTAACATAACCAAACGTAACATAACTCAACCTAACATAACGTGATCACTATTGCTGGTCACCTTAGATACAAGCAGAATGTACTAGTGCACAGTAGTGCGCAGAAATCCACCCCATTGCAGCGAATAGCACGGAAGCCGCAGATATCCCAACATAACCTAGCCTAGCCTATCCTAACAGAACCTAGCATAGCTCAAAATAACATGTCGCGCCCGCTGCTCCTGGCATACCCTGAGCCACGAAGAGAGTAGCAGAGCATAGTAGATCACG
>NW_016922434.1:0-674 GCF_001483705.2 Eufriesea mexicana | reverse complement strand
TAACGGTTTATAGTTTTTGAATAGACCTATTCTCTGGCAAGTAGATGACTGCACTTGCCATTGTATTCAAGGCGTTAGGCGATCTATTCGCCGAGCTATTACAGATTATAGATTTTGAATAGACCTATTCTCTGGCATGTAGATGGCCGTACTTGCCATTGGATTCAATGCGTTAGGCGACCTATTCACCAAGCTATAATAGGTTATAGATTTCGAATAGGCCTATTCTCTGGCAAGTAGATGGCTGCACTTGCCATTGAATTGATGGCGTTAGGCGATCTATTGAAAAAGATATAACAGATTATTGATTTTGAATAGACCTTTTCCCAGGCAAGTAGATGGCTGTACTTGCCATTGGAATGAAGGCGTTTCGCGATCTATTCGCCAAGCTACAACAGATTATAGATTTTGAATAGAGTTATTCCTTGGCAAGTATCTGGCTGTACTTGCCATTGAATTGCAGGCGATAGTTCTAATCACCCAGCTATGTCAGCTTATATGTTTTGAATAGACGTATTCTCTGGCAAGTAGATGGCTGTAATTGTCATTGGATTGAAGGCGGTTGGCGATCTATTCACCAAGCTATAACAGGTTATAGATTATGAATAGACCACTTCTCTGGCAAGTAGATGGCTGTATTTGCCATTGGATTGGAGGCGTTATGCCATCTATTC
>NW_016922433.1:0-5613 GCF_001483705.2 Eufriesea mexicana | reverse complement strand
ATTGTAGCGGTTGAATAACATTATACACTGACAATGTCTCTTGCAATATAGTTCTAGATTAATTGAATTAGATTAATTGAATTAAAATTGAGAGTACGATACTCAATACACCCACAGATATTGAACACTAGTCGATGGATTAAAGTTTTCAGTGATTATTTATATCCCACACCGACACTTGTATGGCAAAACACAGGCCCACGATCCCCCGGGATACGAACAATTGACAAAACTGTACTGAGTACAGACGTATTAACCGTAACGCAGACGTTGGTTTGCTCTGTCCAATGATGATGTAAATTCCAATGTAACTATGGAATAACATATGTTTACTACGGCTATGGATGGTGATATTTACAATTCGCAATACGGTAATTAGTACATCAACCAGCGGAGCACTGCTCCCGCTGTATTAATATGTTGAGTGTTGAATAAGATACTACAGCCATTCTAGAATGACATAGGACAAATTCAACATCCCTTGAGGTGTTAACAATTGACAACATATTACCGAGTACAGCCGCCATCACACTACTCCAGCCGTTGGGCTACCTTGTTCTCTCACGATGAAAGTTCCATCGCAATTCTGGTATGATCAATGTTTATTACGGATATGCCTAGAGATATCTCCAACTGAGTGCACGGTACATAGTACTTCCACCAGCAGAGCTCTGCAGTCGCTTTAATAATCAGTTCAATTGTGATTAAATTATATAGATATCCTGGACATACAAAATACGGATGCACTATCCCTCGAGGCAATAAAAATTGATAGCACAGCACCGTGTACAGTCATCTTCTCCGTAGTGTAAGGGTTGTAATACCTTCCTCACTAATGATATAATTTCCAAAGGCATTCTGGTATGAACTATGTGTATATGGTCTATGGCTTGAAGTGCTTAAAATTGACCGTTCTGTATTCGTTGTATCCCGAATATATCACAGTATCGGATGGATTAATATGTCCAATTATTGTTTAAATTGTATAACAATCCTAGAATGACAAAATACAGATACATTGACCCACGAGATATCATCAATTGACAACACAGTGCTGATTACAGTCATCATCACAGTATTGTAAACGATGCACTACTTTGTTCACTGATGATGAAAATTCCTAAGCAACTCTTGAATAAAATGTGCATACCACGTTTGTGGCTAGTGACGTTTAGTGTTCGCAGTGCGGTAAATAGTACATCTTCCAAGAGAGCGCTGATACCGCTGGAATAATGTGCTCAATGATGATTCAGATATTACAGGTATTCTGGAGTGCAAAAGAGGGAATCATTATCCCACGTGGCATTAAGAATTGAGAAGCATGTACTGAGAACGGCCATCATCACAGTACCGTAGCCGTTGGACTGCTCTGTTCACTGATGTTGTAAATTACAAAGCAATTCTGGAATAATCAATGTATGGTACCGTGATGGCTTGAGTTCATTCAAATGTCGATACGGTACCTCATACATCCACCAATTCAGCGCTGTAGCCGTTGGATTGGACTACTCAACGGCCTTTAGTTCATCTTCCAACAGAGCGCTGTTGCCGCTGAATTAATCTGTTCACTGAAGATGTACATTCCTCAGAAGTACTAGAAAGAGAAATGAAGATGCATTATCCCTCGAGCTATTAATAGTTGACGAGACTGTACTGAGCGCAGCAATCATCACAGTATTGTGACAGTTGAATATCTTTGTACACTGATGATGTCAGCTCCAAACAATTCTGGAGTAATCAATGTATACCGCCGTAATGGCTTGGGATATTTACAACTGGTAGTACGGTGCTAATTACATCCACCTGCAGAACACTGCAGCCGCTGCATTATTCTGCTTAATTATGATCTTGATTTCATAGCAATTCTAGAATGACAAGGGAGAGGTCCATTATCGCTCGAGATGTTAATAACTAACAGGACAGTACTGAGAACAGCCATTATGACAGTACTGTATACGATGGACTACTTTGTTCACTGAGGATGTAAATTCAGAAACAGATCTGGCATAGCCAACGAATATTACGGTTAAGCATTGAGATATTACCAATTGTCTGTAATGTACTTCGTACATACAACAGCAGAAGACTGTATCCGTAGGACAAATCTGTTCATTGATGATGAATGTTCTATAACAATTCTATAATGAAAAAATGCAGATCCACTGTCCCACGAGGTACTAACGATTGACTATTCAGTACTGAGAACAGCCATCATCGCTGTAATGTAGCCGGTGGACTTCTTCGTGCACTGATGATGTAAATTCTAATGTCCTACTGGTATAACCTATGTACGGTACGGCTCAATCTAGTGTCATTTAGAATTGAAAGTACGGTCTTCGTACATCTTCAAACAGAGCACTGCTATCAATCGATTAATCTATTCACATATGATGTAAATACTACAGTCATTCTAGAACGAGTAATGCAGGTCCATCATAACAGGGGATGTTCACAATTGACAACACAGTACTGAGTACAACCTTCATCATTTTGTTGTAACTGTTGAATAACTTTGGTCACATATAATGTATGTTCCACCACAATTCCAGAATGATTAATGTGTAGTACAGGTATGGCTAGAGACATTTACAATTGGCAGTACGTTACTTCGTACATCCACCAACAGAGCACTGTTGACGTCAGATTAATGTGATCAATGATGGTTTAGATTCTATATCAACTATAGAATGACGAAATACAGATCCATTATGCCTCGCAACATTAACATATGACAACAGAGTAATGGGTGCAGCTGTCATCACTGCAATGTAGCCCATGGAGTACTTTGTTCACTGATGCTGTAAGTAAGATAGTACTTTTATAATAACCTACGTTTATTGCTGTTATGACTAGCGGCACTTACAATAAACGTTGCGACGTTTAGTACATCCACCAAGAGGGCACCGTTGCCGTTGTATTAAACTGCTCAATGGTAATTTAAAATCTACGGTATCAACAGATCCACAAGACACTGGTCCACTATGTCTCGATGTATCAAAATTCGGCAACAAGGTACTGAGTACATCCACCATCACAGTAACGGAGGCGTTAGACTACATTGTTCACTGACGATGTGAATTCGAAAATGATTCTAGAGCGATTAATGCAGATCCATTACCCTTCGAGATATCAACAATTGCAGCACAGTAATTCGTGCAGCCATCATCACAGTAATTTAACAGCAGAAATACATTGCTCATTGAGGACGCAGGTTCCAAAGCAATTCAGGAAGGAACGATGAATATAAAGATTGTGGCTAGTGACATTTACAATTGACAGTGAGGTACATAGTACATCTAATAGCATAGCACTGCTCTGGTTTGGTTAATATGTTTGCGGTTGATGTATATTCTGCAGCATTTCTGGAATGACAAAAGACAGATCCATCATCACGCTGGAGAGTAACAAATGACATCATCTTACAGAGTACCGTCATCGTCACAGTATTGGAGACATTGGGTAACTTTGCACACTGATAATGTGAATTCCAAAGCAATTCTAAGATAAACAATTTATAGAACGGTAACGTCTTGAGACATATCCAGTTGACTGTACGATACCTATTATATCCACCAGTATAGCACGGTAGACGTTTGATTACACTTTCCAATGGTGATTTAAATTCCATAATGATCCTAGAATGACAAAGTACAGGACCACTGCCTCTCGCATTATTAACAATTGACATGACAGTACGTAGTACAGCCATCACCACTGTACTGTAGGCGTTTGATTAAACCTTCACGCATGGTTTGAATTGTACAGCCATCCTAGAATAATCAATGTATAGATAAGATATGGCTAGAGGTATTTACAATTGACAGTACAATACGTTGTACGTCCACCGACAGAGCAGAGTTGTCGTTGGATTTTCCTTTTCACTGATGATTTAAACTCTATAGCAGTTTTTGAATGATCAGCGGATACATCATACATTTGTAGATGTATTGACAATTGACAATACAGTACTGAGCGTAGCCATTCACTCAATACCATAGCAATTGCATTAATCTGTTCGCTGAACGTTTTATTGTATTTTGATGTATGCGCTGATAATTGTAGCAATGCTGTATAAAATACATGACTATAGGAATGGTAAAAACAATGGCCGCAGCACTGTTAATTTCCATACTCAGCGGTGCATTTTCAAAAGATCGCATGTACAGGTATAAATGATTGAACATTTGAGCATTCTAGAAATGCTGTAGAGGTTAAAATTGCAGTGAACAGTTTAAGTCAGTGGCTATTGCACTATGTAGGTGCCTATGCTCATTACCGTATTAACAATCATCAAAATTTCTAGCGGAATTTGGACTACCCATTGCTCACTCTAGAATTGCTGTAGAAGTTAAATGATCAGCGAAAATATTAATCCAATGGATATCACACTGCGCAGACAGCCACACTCAATATTTCATGTTCAATTGTCTGTAACTAAAGAGATAGTCATTCTATCCATGGACCGTTCAATATTACCAATATAATAGAGATGATCAGAAGATAATTTATTACAATGGCTGTCTTATCTTGTTGATTGCTATACTCGATAGTGCATGTCCTATTGTTAATAGCTCTAGCTATAACTCATCAATACTTTGGTCATTCTCGAACGGCTGTAGAATTATTATCATCAGTGAATAGATTAATATGATAGCTGGACTGCTCTGTTGGTGTATACACTAATTACCGTACTGTCAATTGTAGATATCTCTAGACATAACTGATGTACGCATTGACCATTCTAGAGCTGCTGCGTATTATTAATCATAAGCGGACAAATAATTCCGACGGCTACAGTACTGTGATAATGGCTGTACTCAGTATTCTCTAGTCAATTGTTAACATCTCGACCGATAATTGATCGAACTCTTCTTATTCTGGAAATGCTACAGAACTTAGATCATCGTTGAACAGATCAATACAGCGATTGCAGTCCAGAGTTAGTTTCTGTACTCTGTACTGAACTCTCACAGCTGACTGTCTCGGGCGATAATTGATCTATCGTTCGTCATTCCAGAAATGCAGCAGAATTTAAATACTCAGTGGTAATATTAATCCAACTGCTAGTGTACTACGATGACGAATGCACTTTGCGCTGTACTAACATCTGTCAACATCTCTATGGGTAATTTATCCATAAATTAATCATTCTTTATAGAACCTAGATTATCTGCGAATAGATTAAACCAATGGACGTGGCACAGTCTAGACTTCAAGTCTCAATACTTCATCTTCAATTGTAAGTATCCTTAGCGACAATTGATCACACCAGCATAGCAATGTAAGTTGGATCAGATAGGAATAGGTTGATGCAATTGCTCTGGTGCTGAGTCGATAGTTGTAGTGTGTACCGCACTATCGGTTGTTAATGTCCCCTGATACAACAGATTTATACCTTAATCGATCTAGACCTGTCATAGAATACAAGTCACCAGTGAAATATAAAGCATCAGTGAACAAACTGTTCCAACAGCAACAGCACTGTGAGAACGGCTATATTCAGTTCTGGTATGCAGAATGTCTATGACACGAGCGACCTTGGATCTGTCTCTTGCCGCACTGGAATTGCTATAGAATATATATCATCAGTGGACCGCTTATTCCAACGGCAAC
>NW_016922432.1:19376-19626 GCF_001483705.2 Eufriesea mexicana | reverse complement strand
AAAAGCAGTGTATAGCGCAAAAGTCAAAGCAACCCTATCTGTACCTAGCCAAACATAGCATAGCCAATCGTATCCTAAATCTACCTATCAAGCCGCGACCGCTATTGCTGGCCTCTGCAGAGCCAAGCAGAATATAATAGATGAGAGCAGAGCTCAGAAATCCATAGAATATCAGCGTATTAAGGAAAAGTCAAAGTAACCCACACCTAACCCACACCAACGTAACCTAACCAAACGTAACATATCTCAG
>NW_016922432.1:13621-17092 GCF_001483705.2 Eufriesea mexicana | reverse complement strand
TGGTAAGGTTAGGACAGGGTATCTTTGACTTTTGTGCTATGCACTGCTATTCTGCGGACATATGCGCTCTACATTGCTCTACTATCCTCTGCTCGTCTCTGAGGAGGCTAGCAATAGTGGTTGTGACATGATAGGCTGAGCTAGGCTACGACTGGTTAGACTTGGTAGGTTAGGTTAGTTTGTGATCGTTTTGACGCTTGTGCTATACACATCGACTCGTTGGATTTCTGCTCCCTACTGTGCTCTTATATGCTCTGCATGGCTCTGGCGACGCCAACAATATTGGTCGCTGCACGTTAGGTTGAGATATTTTACCTTTGTGTATGTTACGATTGGTTCGGTTAGGTTAGCATAGCTTTGACTTTTGTGCTTTACACTGTAATGCGGCGGATTTCTGCGCTCCACTCTACTCTGGTATATTCTGATAGGCTCTGTGGAGGTCAGTATCAGTGGTCCAGGCACGTTAGGTTTAGTTATGTTACGTTTGTTTATGTTACATTTGGTTAGGTTAGGCTAAGGTGACCATGACTTTAGTGCTGTAAACTGCTGTACTGTTGATTTCTGTACACTGCTGTGATCTAATATGCTCTGCCTTGCTCTGTGGAGGCCAGGGATAGTGGCAACGGCGCGTTAGGTTTCGTTAGGTTTGTTTGGGCTAGGAAAGAATATCTTTGACTTTTGCACTGCACACTGAAATGAGGTGGATTTCTGCTCCCTACTGTGCTCTTATATGCTCTGCTTGTCTCTGGGGACGCCAGCAAATGTGGCCGCGGCACGTTATTTTTTGTTATGTTACGTTTGGTTAGGTTACGTTAGGTTAGGTTTGGTCATCATACTTTGACTTCTGTGCCGTACACTGCTATTCGTTGTATTCCTACGCTCCACATTGCTCTACTATACCCTGCTGTACTCTGTTGTGGCCATTAATATTGTACGCGGCACGTTATGTTGTGGTGGGCTACGTTTGGTTAGGCCATGGATGCTTGTGTTATGATTTGATAGCTTCCACTTTTCTGCTACACACTGTGATTCCATGGACCTCTGCGCTAGTATAATCCGCTTGGCTCTGGGAAGGCCAGAAATAGTTGTCTAGGCACGTCAGTTTGGGCTAGGTTACGTTCGGTCATGCTATGTTTATATAGGTTAGGCAAGGGTAGCTATGACTTTTGCGCTATACACTGCTGCTTGGCCGATATATGCACCCTACTGCTCTCTAATGGTTTGAGCTTCCCTTTCGGAGAGCCAGCAATGCAATAATGTTCTCGGCACGTTAATTTGTGTTGCGATACGTTTGGTTCGGTTAGGCTAGTTTGGGTCAGGTTAGGATGGCTTTGACTTTTCTGCTATACACCGCCATCCTATCGACTTCTGCGCACACCCATCCTCTAATATGTTCTGCTCGGATCTGTGGAGGCCAGCAATAGAGGTCTCGGTTCGTTAGGTTTAGCTGCTCTATGTTTCGTTAGGTGCAGTTATGTCAAGTTAGGTTAGGATATATTCGACTTTTGTGCTATATACTGCTATATAGTTGCTTTCTGCGCTCTGCTGTGCTCTAGTTTATTCAGCTTTGCTCTAGGGAAGCATGAGATGGTGGTCTCGGCGCGTTTAGTTGAGTTAAGCTATATAAGGATATCGTTGGCTTTTGTTATAAACACTGCTATTTGGTGGATTTCTGCGTTCCACTGTGCTCAGCTAAGTAATGCTTGGGCCTGGGTTGTCTAGCAATAGCGGTCGCGGCAAGTCACGTTATGTTATTCTACGTTTCGTTAGGTTATGTTGGTTTGGGTTATGTTTGGATAGCTCTGACTGTTCTGCTATACACTGCGCTTCTATGGATACCTGCGCTCTACATTGCTCCACTATACTCTGCTCCACACTGGGGAGGCCGGAAATAATGGTCGTGGTGCGATGGATTATGTTAGGTTCCGTTTGATTACGTGAGAATGGTATGTGTTTGGCTAAGATATCTTTGACTATCGTGCTGCACACTTTTATTCGATGGATTTCTGCGCTCTGCAGTGCTCTGATATGATCTTCTTCGCTCAGTGGTGGCCAGCAATGCTGGTGCCAGCTCGATAGGTTTAGTTATACTACGTCTAGTTAGGTTAGTCTATGTTAGGTTTGGATAGGATGGCTTCGTCTTTCGCGCTCTCCACGGCTATTCGGTGGATTTCTGCGCTCTACTGTTCACTAATATGCCTGTTTGGTTCTAGGGTGGTCAGTATTGGTGGTCGCTGCATGTTAGGTTGTGTTAGCTTTCGGTTCGTCAGGTTAGGATAGGAAGGCTTGGTTAGGATTTCTTTGGCGTTTGCGCAGTACACTGCTATATGGTGGATTCCTGCCCTCTATATTGCTCCACTATACTCTGCTCGACTCTCGGGAGGCGAGTAATAGTGGTCGTGGCAGGTTAGGTTGGGTTAGGTTACGTTTGGTTCGGCTAGGCTTGGTTAAGTTTGGTTGGGATAGTTTTGACCTTCGTGCCATAAGCTGCTATTCGGTGGATTTCCTTGACCTGCTGTGCACCACTATATTCTGCTTGTCTCAGTGGAGGCTGGAAGCCATGTTCGCTGCACGTTACATTGGGCTATGCTTCGTTCGGTTATGTTGCGTTAACTCGGGTTCGGTTTTGATAGCAGTGACCTTTGCGCTGCACTCTGCGACTATATGGATTTCTGCGCTCTGCTCTCCTGTAATGAATCCTGCTCGTCTCTGTGGAGGATAGCAATAGTTGTCGCTGTACGATAGGTTTAGTTATGTTACGTTTGATTATGTTAATATTTTATGTATTAGGATAGGGTAACGTTGACTTTTGCGGTTTACACTGCTACTCAGGGGATTTCTGTTCTCCAGTGTGCTCTAGTATGTTCTTCTTGGCTCCGGGAGGCCATAATAGTGTTCTCGACACGTTATGATGGGGTGGGGTACGATTGGTTATGTTACGCAAGGTCGGGTATGTTTTGGTTATATCTGACCCCTTCGGTAATGTCTGCAATGCGGCGGATCTCTGCGCTCTATTGTGCTCTGGTACATTCTGCTTGTCTCTGTGAAGGCCATCACTACTGGTCTCGTAATGTTTGGTTGAGTTATGTTACGTTCGCGTATGGTACGTTTGGCTAGGTTAGGATAGGCTACTTTGACTTTTGCGCTATTCACTCCAATGCGGTGGATGTCTGCGCTCTTCTGTGCCCTAGTACATTCTGCTTGTACCTTTGGAGGCGGGCAATGGTTGCCTCGCCATGTTAGGTGGAGTTAGGTTACTTTTGCGTACGTTACGTTTGGTGGGGTTAAGATTTGCTACCTTGTCTTTGTGCGATACACTGCCTTTCGCAGGGTTCTCGTGATCTACTGTGCTCTACTACATTGTGCTTAGCCCTGGGGAGGACAGGAGCCCTGGTCGCGGCACGTCATATTGCTTTATGCTACATTCGGTTAGGTTAGGTTAGTTCATGTTGGTATAGCATATGCAAGGCT
>NW_016922432.1:7292-12053 GCF_001483705.2 Eufriesea mexicana | reverse complement strand
CTGACGTGGCGAGCAACAGTGGCCGTGGCACGTTAGGTTGAGTCATGTTACGATTGGTTAGGTTAGGTTAGGCCATGTTTGATTATGGTATCCCTGCCTTTCGTACAATACACTGTCTTTCGCTGGATTTCTGTGATCTGCAGGGCTCTACTACATCCTGCTTTGTTCTGTGGGGGCCAGGAGCAGTGGGCGCGGCACGCCACGTTGTGCTATTCTACGTTTGGTTAGGTTAGGTTGGGTTAGGCTGGGTGTGGTTAGGTCATGTTCGGTTAGGTTAGGTCAGGTTATATCATGATTTCAACGGTTTTGTGGTGTTCTTTGCAATGCGGTGGATTTCTGCGCTCTACTGTGGTATAGTACACACATCTCGCCTGTGCCAAGTCCAGCAATAGTGGTCCAGTTAAGTTAGGCTTAGTTATGCTGCGTTTGGATACGTTACGTTTGGCTAGGTTAGTATAGGCTACTTTTGACTTTTGCGCATTTCACTGGAATGCGGTGGATTTCTGCGCTCTGCTGCGATCTCGCATGTCCTGCTTGATTGAGGAGTACAGCAATAGTGGTCTCGGTACGTTGGACTGAGATATGCTACGTTCGGTTGTGATACGTTTGGTGAGGTTAGGATAGGGTGGTTCAGACTTTTGCGCTATACACTGCTATTCACGTATTTCCGCGCTCTGCTCTGTTCTAATATCTTCTGCTTGAATCTGGGGAGGTCAGCAATGGTAGCCTCGGCACGCTAGGTTCTGTTAGGTCACGTTTGGTTAGATTAGGTTAGGTTAAGCTCGGTCAGGTTATCTTAGACTTTTGCGCTACACACTGCTTTCCGGTGGATTTATGTTTTCTAGTGTGCTCTAATATGACTTGCTTGCCTCCGGGGATGCCATCAATTGCGGTCGCGGTACGTCATGTTGTGTTATACTACGTTTGGTTAGGTTAGGTTTGGCTATGTTTGGTTAAGATATCTCTGACTTCTGTGATGTACACTGCAATGCGGCGGATTTCTGCCATCGACTGTGCTCTACTATATTCTGCATGGCCCTGGGGAGGCCACCAATAGTGGTCGCTGCACGTTACGTTGTGGTAGGCTACGTGTGGTTAGGTTATGTTAGCTTGGGTTAGGTTTGCATAGATATAACCATTGTGCCACGCGGTGCGGTTATATTTGTGTCTGCGCTCTGCTGTCCTCTAATATGTGCCGTCCGGCTGTGGGGATGCCAGCAACGGTGGCCGCTGTACGTCAGCTTCAGATGTGTTACGATTGGTTGTGTTCAGTTTGTGCACATAAACATAGTGTAGCACGGACTTTTGTGCTGTACACTTCTATTCGGCAGATTTCTGCTCCCTAGTGTGCTCTAGTATGTGGTGCTTGACTCTGGGGAGGCCTACAATGGGGTTCTCTGCATGTTATGTTGTGTTGGTCTATGATTGGTTAGGTTAGGTTAGGTCAGGTGTAGTTTTCTTATCTTTGGCTTTTTCGTTATACACCTCAAAGCGGTGGATCCTGCGCACTATCGTGCTCTAGTACATTTTGCTTTTCTCTGTGGAGGCCAGCAATAGTGGTTCTGTCATGTTAGGTTGTGTTATGTTTCGTTTGGTTGTGTTACGTTTGGTTAAGTTAGGATAGGCTGCAATGCCTTTTTCGATATTCGCTGCTTTCGGGTGAATTCCTGCACTTTATTGTACTCCAATATGCCCTGGTTGGCACTGGAGAGGCCAGAAATATTGGTCTCCTGACGTTACGTGGAGATACTCAACGTTCGGGTAGGTTATGTTAGGGCACGTTATATCAGGGTATGTCTTTTGTGATATACACTTCAGTGCGGTGGCTATCTGTGCACTGCTGTGCTCTGGTATATTCTGTTTGGCCCTGGGGAGGTCAGCAATAGTTTTCTCGGCACGTACGGTTGAGCTAGGTTACGGTTGCTTAAGTTAAGTTAGGAGACTTTGGGTTAGAATATCTTAGACATTTGTGCCATCCATTGAAATGCGGTGGATTTCTGCGCGCAGCTGCGCTCAAGTACCGTCTGTTTGTCTCTGTGGAGGCCAGAGATTGTTGCCTCGGCATGTTAGGTTGAGTTAGGCTTCGTTAGGATATGTTACGTTTGGCTACGTTAGGAGAGGCTACTTTGACTTTTGCGCTTTACACTGCTTTTCGATGGATTCCTGTGATCTACTGTGCTCTACTGCATTCTGCTTTGCTCTGGGGATGCCAGGAGCTGTGGTCGCGGCACGTTATGTAGATTCATGCTGCGTTGCGCTATGTTAGCTTAAGTCCGGTTTGGTTAGGGTATCTTCAACTAATGTGGTACGCACTGCATTGCGGTGGATTTCGGCCCACAGCTGTGCTCTAGTGCACTCTGTTTGGCTTTGTGGTGGCCAGAAATAGTGGTCTCGGCGCGTTAGGGTGAGTTATGTTACGTTTGGTTAGGTTAGGTTAAGCTTAGCTCGGTCAGGTTATCTTTGAATTCGCGCTATACACTGCTATTCGGAGGACATCTGCGCTCGAAAAGGCTCTGCCGTATTCTGCTTGGCCCTAGGGAGGCCACCAAGTGTGGTCGCGGCACGTTATGGCATAGTAGGCTACGTATGGTTAGGTTATGTTAGCCTGTGTTAGGTTTGGATAGATATGACTGCTGTGCCATACACTGCGATTCTATTAACTTCTGCGCTCTACTGTCTTCTAGTATGTTCTGTTCGACTCTGTGGAGCGCAGCAATAGTGGTCTCCGCACGTTTTGGTGAGCTGTGCTACGGTTGCTTAGGTTAAATTAGGTCAGGTAAGGTTTGATATACTTGTCTTTCTAGCCGCACACAGCAATGCGGTGGATTTCTGCGCTCTGCTGCGCTCTAGTATGTTCTGCTCTTCTCTGGGCGTCCAGCGATAGTAGTCTCATCATGTTAGGTTTAGTTAGGTTACGTGTGTACATGTTAGGTGCTATATTATATATTATATATTATATATATATGCATATAGGTACACTGTTTTTCGGAGCATATCCGCGCTCTACATTGCTCTGCTATACACCGCGTGACTCTGGGGGACGAGCAGTGGCGGTTGCGGAACGTTGGTCGGCGCTAGGATTACGTTTGGCTCGATTAGGTTAGGCTAAATTTGGTTAGTGTATCTCTGACTTTCGTAATACACACTATAATGCGGCAGATTCCTGTGACCTACTGTACTCTACCATATTCTGCTATTCCCTGGGGATCTCAGCAGCTGTGTTCTCGACACGTTATGTAGAGCTATGCTTCTTACGGTTTGGTTAGGTTAGACCGTGTTACGTTAGCATGTCCTAGACTTTTGTGCTCTACACTGGTATTCGATGGATTTCTGCGCTCTACATTGCTCTACCATACTCTGGTCGACTCTGTGGATTCGAGCAATAGAGGTCGCGGCACGCTCTGTTCAGTTACGCTGCGTTTGGTTAGGTTTGGCTAGGTCAGGTTAGGTAAGGATATCCGCCACTATTGCGCTGTTCGCAGCAATGCGGTGGATTTCTGCGCACTACTGTGCCCTAGTGTTCTCTGCTTGTCTCTGCGGAGGGCAGTAATAGTGGTCTCGTCGTGTCAGAATGAATTAGGTTACTTCTGTATACGTTACGTTTGGATATGTTACGTTTGAATAGATTAGGATATGCTACTTTTACTTTTGTGTCTTACATTGCCATTCGTTGGATATCTGCGCTCCACTCTGCTTCAGTATGTCCCGCTTGGAACTAGGGTGGCCAGCGATAGTGGCCTAGGCACGACAGGCTTGATTATATTGCACTTGGTTGTACTAAGTTTGGTTACGTTAGGATAGGGTAACTTCCACTTATGCACTATACACTGGTATTCGTTGCATTTCAGCGCTTCGCTGTGTTCTAGTATATTCTGTTTGGTTCTCTTGATGCCAGAAATAGTAGTCTCGGCTCGCTAGGATTAATTAGTCCACGCTTGGTTATGTCATTTTATGTTAGGTATGGTTAGGTCTTGTTCGACTTTTCTGCTACACGCTTCTATCTGGTGGCTCCCTGCGCTCTACTGAGCTCTAGTATATTCTGCTTCGCTCTGGGGTTTCCAGCAATAGTGGTCTCGGTACTTTCGGTTAAGCTACGGTACGTTTGATTATATTACGTTTGGATAGGTTAGGAGAGGTTAGCTTTGACATTTGAGTTATAAACTGCTATTCGGTGAATTTCTGCGCTCTGCATTGCTCTACTATATCCTGCTCCTCTCTGGGGAGGCCAGCAATAGTGGTCGAGGCGAGAAATATTCGTTTATGCTACGTTTGCTTCCGTTATGTTAGTCTGGGTTATGTTTGCATAGCATTGACTTTTGCGGTATAGTCTAATATTCTGTGTATTTCGGCGCTCTATTATGCTGAAACATGACCTGCTTGGCTCTGGCGAGGCCAGTAATTTTGTTCTCGGCACGCAAGTTTGAGTTAGGTTACGTTTGGTTAGGTTTCGTTTGTTTTGGTTTCGTTTGGATAGCTTTGACTTTCTTGGCATATGCTCTAATTCGGTTGATTTCTGCGCCCTGCCGTGCTCTACTATACAGAGCTCGACTCTGGGGAAGCCAGTAATAGTGGTCGCTTCACGTCAGGTTGAGTTCGGTTACGTTTGTGTATGTTACGATTGGTTGGGTTACGATAGGATAACTCTGACTTTTGAGATTAAAACAGCTATTCGGTCGATTTCTGCGCTCTACATTGCCCCTCTTTACTCTGCTCGAACCTGGGGTGGCCATCAATTGTGGCCGTGACACGATAGGTTGAGTT
>NW_016922432.1:0-818 GCF_001483705.2 Eufriesea mexicana | reverse complement strand
GTGACAGCGGCACGTTAGGTTTACTTACTCTAGGTTGGGTTAGGTTAAGTTATTCACGGTTAGATTAGTATATCCTTGACTTTCGAGATATACATTGCTGTTTGGTGGCTTTCTGCACTGTAGTGCGCTCAACTATACTCTGCACGACTCTGGGGAGGCCAGGAATAGTATTCGTGGCACGAACGGTTTTGTTAGGCTACGTTTGGCAATGCTACGGTTGGTAACGTTAGGAGAGGATGTCAGAGACTTTTGCGCTATACACCGCTATTCGGTGGATTTCTACGCCATACATTGCTCTACTACAATCTGCTCGACTCGCGGGAAGTCAGTAATAGTTGTCTCGTCACGTTAGGTTGAGTCAGGTTACGTTCGGTTAGGTTAGGTTAGCTCAGGTTACGTTAGGATATCTTAGACTTTTGTGCTATACACTTCAATGCGGTGCACTTCTGCGCTCTACTGTGCTCTGCTAAGTTCAGCTTTGCGCAGGGGATGCCGACTACAGTGTTCTAGTCACGTTAGTTTGGATTCTGTTGCGCCTGGTTATGTTATGGTTGTTCAGGTTAGGATAGGACAACTGTCACTTTTGCACTATACACTTATATTCGGTGGATATCTTCGCTCTACTGTGCTCCGCCACCCTGTGCTTGTCACTGTAGGCGCCATGGGTTGTGGTCGCGGTCGATAAGTTGTGATATGTTACGCTTGGTTCGTTAGGTTTGTTGGGCTTGGTTGGGATAGCTCTGACTTTTGAGCTGTACTCTGCTATTCGGCCGATTCCTGCGTTCAACATTGCCCAAATATACACTCCTTGGCTCCCG
>NW_016922431.1:0-845 GCF_001483705.2 Eufriesea mexicana | reverse complement strand
CCATTGTATTGCAGGCGATATGCGATCTAATCACCAAGCTATGGCAGCATATAGGGTTTGAATGGACTTATACTCTGGCAAGTAGATGTATGTACTGGCCATTGGATTGAAGGCGATATGCCATACATTCACCATGCTATAGCAGGTTATAGATTTTGAAAAGACCTATTCTCTGGCAAGTAGATGGCAGTACTTGCCATTGGATTGAAGGCGTTGGGAGACCTACGCACCAAGCTATAGCAGATTATAGATTTTGAATAGGCCTATTCTCTGGCAGGTAGATGGCTGTACTTGCCATTGGATTGAAGGCGTAAGGCGATCTATTCACCAAGCAATAACAGGTTATAAATTTTGAATTGACTTATTTTCTGGCAACTAGAAGTGTGTACTTGCCACTGGATTGAAGACGTTGGGCGACCTATTCACCAAGCCATAGCAGATTATAGATTTTGAATAGACCTATTCTCTGCCAAGTAGATGGCTGTACTTGCCATTGGATTGAAGGCGCTAGGCGATGTATTCACCAAGATATAACAGATTTTAGATCTTAATTGGCCTATTCTCTGGCAAGTAGATGGCTGCACTTGCCAATGGTTGAAGGAGTTAGGCGACCTATACACCAAGCTATAACAGATTATAGATTTTGAATAGGCCTATTCTCTTGCAAGTAGATGGCTGTACCTACCATTGGATTGAACGCGTTAGGCGATCTATTCACCCAGCTATAACAGGATATAGACTTAGATTAGACCTATTTTCTGGCAAGTAGATGTGTGTACTTGCCATTGAATTAATGGCGTTAGGCGTTCAATTCACCAAGCTGTAACGGATTATAGATTTTGAAT
>NW_016922430.1:0-701 GCF_001483705.2 Eufriesea mexicana | reverse complement strand
CATCCATACGTACATCCATACATACATCCATACATACATACAAACATACATGCATGCATCCATCCATATCTCCTCCCATACATCCATACGTACATCCATACATACACACATACATACATCCATACATCCAACCACAATCCCATCCATTAATCCAGATACCCAACCATGCATCCATCCATCCGTACGTCCTCCTATACATATATCCATCCACCCATACGTCCAACCATGAATATACCCATCCGTCCATACATGCATTCATCGACACATAGGTCCATACATACATCCATACTCACATCCATACAAACATCCATACATACACTCGTGCATACATCCATGCAGACATCCATACGTACATTCATATATACATCCATACATACATCCATACATACATCCATACATCCGTCTATACATACATCCATGCTTCCATACATCCATCGTTCCATACATCCACCAATCCAAACACCCATCTTTCCATACATCCACCAATCCGTACATCCAACCAACCATCCATCCATCCATACATACATCGATCAATACATCGATCCATCGATACACGCGTCCATACATACGTGCATGCATAATCCTTACATACATCCACACATACACCCATATAAACAACGATACATACATCCATACGAACATCCATACATCCATTCATCCGCACATCCATATACACATACATACATACATCCATTAATACA
>NW_016922429.1:0-245 GCF_001483705.2 Eufriesea mexicana | reverse complement strand
GTTCATTTTGAGTACGTTTGGTTATGTTAAGGTGGGACATGTTGCGTCAGGGTATCTTTGACTCTTGGGCTATACAATGAAATGTGGTGGATTTCTGCGCACCACTGCGCTCTAATATATTCCCCTTGGCTCTGGGGAGGCCAGCGGTAGTGTCCTCGGCACGTTAGGTTGAGTTAAGTTATGTTTGATTATGTTCTGTTGGTTTTCGGTTAAGTTTGGGTAGCATTGACTTTTGAGATGTACAC
>NW_016922428.1:0-416 GCF_001483705.2 Eufriesea mexicana | reverse complement strand
GGTCGCACAAATCCACCGAATGGCTGTGTACAGCACAAAAGTTAAGGCTATCCTTTCTAAACTAAGTCCAGCCCAACGTAACCGAATGTAACATAACTCAACACAACGTGCTTGCAGACAAGTATTGGTTGCCTTCCCGTAGCCGAGTAGAAAATATTGGAACCCTGCAGGTCGCAGAAATCCTCATAATAGCGGACTATTGAACAAAAGTTAAAGCTACCCTCTCCTAGCGTAACTAATCGTAACGTAACGGAAAGTAGCATAACTTAAGCGAAAGATCCGTGGCCGCTATTGCTGTCCTCCCCAGCGCCAAACAGAACACATTAGTGGCGAGTACAACGCAGATGTCCATTGAATCACAGTGTTTATCGGAAAAGTCACAGCTGCAAAAACCTAACCGAAACCAGCACAAGATA
>NW_016922427.1:0-1076 GCF_001483705.2 Eufriesea mexicana | reverse complement strand
CTAGAGCACCGTAGATCGCAAAAGGCAACTAATAGCAGCGTATAGCACGAAAGCAAGTATGAAATAACCTAACCTGAACTAACGTTACCTAACACATCGTGGGCTAATTGCCTAACGAGCCGAGACTACTGCTTCTGTCCTCCACAAAGCCAAGCAGAGCATACTAGAGCGCGCGAGGGCGCAGAAACCAAACGAACAACAGTGTGCAGCACAAAAGTCAAAGCCATCGTGATCGAACATAGCCCAAACGAGCCTAATCAAGCGTACCATAACCCAGCCTATCGTGCCACGTCCACTATTGCTGAGCACCTCAGAGTCAATCAGAGTATAGTAGAGCATTGTAGAGAGCAGGAATACAACGAACAGCAGTTTAAAGCACATAAGTCAACGCTACCATAGCCTAACATGACCAAACGTAACATAACCAAACGTAACCTAACAAAACCTAACGGGCCTGGACCGCAATTGCTGACTACCGCAGAGCAAACCAGTATATGCTAGAGCACATTGTAGCTCAGAAACCAGACGCATTGCAGTGAAACGCACAAGGTCCAAGATATCCTAACCAGACCAGACCTAACCTAACTCAACGAAACGTAGCCTAACTCAACCTAACGAACCTAGAACACTATTGCTGGCATCCCCAGAGCCAAACAGGGAATATTAGCACGCAGTAGAACGCAGCAATCAGCGGAAAGCAGCGTATAGCACAAAACTCCATACTATCATATCCTGACCTCACAAACCGTAACATAACCGGACGTAGTATATCACAGCCTAACGTGCCGAGGCCAATATTGCCGGCATTCCCATGTTTAAGCGGAATACACTAGCGCACAGTAGTTCGCAGAAATCCTCCGCATTGCGGTGAATAGCACAAGGTTCGAAGATCACCTAACATAACCTGACATAGCCGAACTTAACCGACCGCAGTATGACTAAATATGACGTGCCGCTCCTGGCCTCCCCAGTGTCGAGCAGAGTGTAATAGGGACGCGTAGAGCGCATAAATCAACCGAATAGCAGTGTATAGCAAAAATGTCAAAGCTATCCTCTCCTAACCCATTCAAATGTGA
>NW_016922426.1:0-651 GCF_001483705.2 Eufriesea mexicana | reverse complement strand
CTAAAGAAACCTATCATATCCCATCCAAGACAAACGTACCATAACACAAGAGATCGTGCCACGTCCACTATTACTGGCCTACCCAGTGACAAGCAGAGGCTAGTATAGCAACGTAGAGTGCAGATATCGTACGAACAGCAGTGTATAGCGCAAAGGTCGAAGATATCCTGTCCTAACCTGACCAAACGTAACATAAGCAAACGTAGCGTAACTCAACGTAACTTGCGTACACAACTATCGCTAACATCACCAGAGCAAAGCACAATATACTAGAACGCTGGAGAGCTACATCACCAGAGCAAAGCACAATATACTAGAACGCTGGAGAGCGCATATATCCTCCGCAATGTTGTACAAAGCACAAAAGTCAAAGATATCCTAACCTAACCTGTCATAGCTTAACCCAGCCAAACGGAGCCTAACTCAACCTAACCTGACGTGCACACAATTGCAGGAATCCAGAGCGCCAAGCAGGGCGTATTATAGCACTGTAGAGCGCCGAATTCCACTGAATAGCAGCGTATAATGCAACAGTCAAAGCTGTCCTATCATAACAGAGCCAAGCGCAACCTAACCAAAAGCTGCATAACACAACCTAACGTGCCGAGCCCAATATTGCTGGACGCAACAGCGCCAAGCAGAGCATATTAG
>NW_016922425.1:0-466 GCF_001483705.2 Eufriesea mexicana | reverse complement strand
ACTGCAGTGCTATAGAATCTGGAAGGAAAATTCAATTCTATTGACATTTTCGGCTAATACCGTGGTGAGTTACCTTCATCGCTTAAATACGAAGGAAAGATTCTATTGTCGTGCTATAGGCTTTGCAGTGCTATACTGAATCTGGCTGGAAAGTTCAATTTCATTGACTTTCACGACTAATATCGTGGTGAGCCAACGTCCTTGCATAAGTAAGGAGGAAAGATCCTTCTGGCGTGCTATAGCCGTTGCAATGCTGCAGAAGCGGGCTGGAAAGTTCAATTTTATTGACATCTTCGATTAATATCGTAGTGAGCTACCTTCCTGGCATAGGTATGTAGGAAAGACCCTTTTGGCGTGCTATAGCCATTGCAATCCTGTAGAATCTGGCAGGAAAACCCAATTGTATTGACATTTTCGACTAATATCGTGGTGAGATAACTTTCCTGCATAAACATGGAAGAAAGAT
>NW_016922424.1:0-216 GCF_001483705.2 Eufriesea mexicana | reverse complement strand
GTTCTTTCGTATGTCCTGTCTAGCCCTGGGGATGGCAGCAATAGCGGTCTCGGCACGTTGGGTATAATTAGACTATGTTTGGCTCCGTCCTGTTTATTTGGGTTTGGTTTGTGTAGCTTCCACTTTTCTGACATGCACTGCGATTCTATGGACTTCTGCGTTCTACTCTGCACTAATGTGTTCTGCTTGGCTATGGGGAGGCCAGCAATAGCGGTC
>NW_016922423.1:0-210 GCF_001483705.2 Eufriesea mexicana | reverse complement strand
AATTTTATTGACATTTTCGACTAATATCTGGTGAGCTAGCTTCCTGGCATAAGTATGGTGGAAGGATCCTTTTGGCATGCTATATCCATTGCAATGCTGGAGAATCTGGCCGGAAAATTCAATTTTCTTGACATCTTCGACTATTATCGTGGCGAGTTGACTTTCTTGCATAAATAAGGAGTAAAGATTTTATTGGCGTGATATTGCCAT
>NW_016922422.1:0-17952 GCF_001483705.2 Eufriesea mexicana | reverse complement strand
GCTATTCGGTGGACTTTGTCGCCCCGAATTGCTCTGGTATGTCGAGCTTGACTCTGGGAAGGGTTGCAATGGCGGCATCCGCACGTTAGTTAGAGTTAGGCTACTATTGGCTATTTTCGTCTGTTTAGGGTTAGTTTTGGGTAACTCTGACTTTTCCGATATGCATTGCGTTTGTATGGATTTCAGCGTCCTACACTCCACTAATGTGTTCTGCTTGGCATTGTGGGGAGACCAGCAATAGTGCTCTCGTCATTTTAGGTTGCGTTGGGTTTCGTTTCGTTGGATTAGGTTAGGGTAAGCACCGTCAGGCTAACTTAAGATTTTGCGCTACACACTGCTGCCCGCGGATTTCTGCGCTCCACTGCATTCGAATATTTTCTACTTGGCTCCGTGGGGCCAGCAATAGTGACGTCGGCACGTTAGGTGGTGTTGTGTTACGTATGGTTTGGTTAGGTTTGTTAAGGATATTTCAGGATATCTTCGACATCTGCGTTATTCATTGGAGTGCGGTGGGTTTCTGCGCACTACTGTGCTCTAGTACTTTCTGCTTGTCTTTGTGGAGGCCAGCAATAATGGTCTCGTCATATTAGGTTGAGTTTTGTTACGTTTCGTTATGCTACGTTTGGCTTGGTTAGTTTAGGATACCTTGCATTTTGCGCTATACATAGCTATTCGACTTCTGCGCTCTCATGTGCTATAATATGATCTGCTTTCCTCTGGAGTGGCCAGTGATACTGGTCTTGGCACGTTAGGTTGAGTAAGGTTGCGTTTCGTTACGTTAGGTTAGGAAGGCTCGATTAGGGTTTCCTTGACCCTTGTGCTGTAAACTGCTATTCGGAGGATTTCTTCGCTGTAAGTTCCTGTACTACACTCCGCTTGACTCAGGGGAGGGGAGCAGTAGTGGTCGTGGTACGTTTCGTTGGGTTATGTTACGTTTGGTTATGTTAGGTTAGGCTATGCTTGATCAGGTAAACTTTGACTTCCGGGCAATGCCCTGTTCTTCGGTGGATTCTTGTGATCCACTGTGCTCTACTACATTCTGCTAGGCTATGGGGAGGCCAGGAGCAGCGGCCGCGGCTCGTTATGTTGAGAGGTGCTACCTTTGGTTTGGTTAGATAAGTTTAGGATATCTTCGACTTTTGTGCTGTTCACTACAGTGCGGTGGATTTCTGCGCACAACTGCTCCCCAGAGCATTCGGCTTGTCCATGTGGAGGCCAGTAAGAATGGTCTAGTTCTGTTTGGCTGAGTTAGGTTACGTTCGGTTATGATACGTTTGGCTTGGTTAGGATATGCTACCTCGACTTTTGTGCTATACACTGCTGTTCCGCGGACCTCTTCCCTCTAATGTGCTCTATTATGCTCTGCTTGGCTTTGGGGTGTCCAGTGTTAGTGGTTTTTGCACGTTAGGTTGAGTAAGGTTACGTATCGTTAAGTTAGATTAGGAATGCCCGGTTAGAGTTTCTTTGACCTTTGTGCAGTAAACTGCTATTCGGTGGATATCTGAGCTCTACATTGCAATACTACACAGTGCTCGGCTCTGTGGGGGCGAGTGATAGTTGTCGGGCACGTTATTTTGAGTTAGGTTATGTTTGGTTAGGTTAGGTTCGACTAAGTTCGGTTATTTTGGCTTTCGTGCTATACACTGTTATTCGGGGAATTCTATGATCTATGTGCTCAATTCTGCTTGTCTCTGAGGGTGCCTGCAGCAGTGGCCGCGACACGTTACGTCCAGTTATGCTACGTTTGGTTCGGTTAGCTTAGGCCAGGTTTGGTTAGGATACCATATATTATTGTAACACACGCTGCTATTCGGAGGATTTCTGCGCTCTCTGGTGCTCTACTACACTCTGCTCGTCTCTATGGAGGCGAGCAATAGCGTTCGCGGCACGTTAGTTTTAGTTAGGATACGTTCTGGTATGTTAGGTTAGGTTAGGTTTGGTTAGGATAGCTTTGACTTTCGCGCTATACACTGCTATTCGTTGGATTTCTGTGCTCTACATTACTCCGCTATACTCTGCTGGACTCTGGGGAGGCGAACCATAGTGGCCACGGCACGTTTCGTTGAGGTATACTGCCCTTGATTAGGTTACTGTAGCTTGGGTTAGGCCGGGATGGATATGACTTTTGTGTTGTACACTGCGATTCCATGGACTTCTTCGCCCTGCTGTCCTCTAGTATGCTCTGCTCGACTCTGTGGATGCCGGCAACGGTGGTCTCGGCATGCTAGGTTGAGCTATGCCACGTTTGGTTGTTATACGTTTGGAGAGGTTAGGACAGGATAGCTTAGACGCCTGTGCTATACACCCATGTCCTCCGACACCTGCTCTGTACTGCGTTCTAATATCCTCTGCTTGGCTCTTGGGAAGCCAGCAAGAGTGGTCTCGGTTAGTTTGGTTTATTTAGGTTACGGTTGCACATGACAAGTTTGGTTATGTTAGGGGAGAATATCTCAGACTTCCGTGGCATTCGATGACATTCAGTGGACTTCTGCGCCATACTTCGCTCCAACATGTTCTGCTTGGCTCCGGTATATCCAGTAGCAGTGGTCCTGGCAAGTCAGGTTGAGTTAGGTTACGTTTGGTTATGTTCGGTTTGGTTATGTTTTGTTAGGGTAGCTATGATCGCACTATGCACCCTTATTCGTTGGACTTCCGTGATCTACTGTGCTCTGCTACTCTCTACTTTGCTCAGAGGAAGTCGGGAGCAGTGGTCGCGGCGCGCTAGTTTTAGTTTCCTTACGTTTGGTTATGTTAAGGTTGCGTACATTCGGTGAGGATAGCCTTGACTATTGTGCTATACCCTTCTATGAGGTGGATACATGCTCCCTACACTGCTGTAATATTTACAGCTTGGCTCTGGAAAGGACAGCAATAGTGGCCTCGGCACGTTGTGTTGAATCCTGTTGCGCCCGGTTAGGTTGGGTTAGTCTAGGTTTGGTTAGGATAGCTTTAGCTTTTCTGCTTTACACAGCTATACGGTAGACTTCTGCGCTCTACTATGCTTCAGTACGTCCTGCTTGTCTCTGGGGTGGTCAGCAATAGCGTTCTCGGCAAGTCAGGTTGGGTTAGGTAATGTTTGGATATGCTCCGTTTGCTTGGGTTAGTATCTGGTAGTTTTGACTTTCCTGATATACACTGCGGTTATATGGATTTCTACGATCCACTATCCACTAATGTGTTCCGCTTGGCTCTGAGGAGGCCAGCATTTGTGATCGCGGCACGATAGGCTGAGTTATGTTACGTTTCGTTTTGTCACGTTTGGCAAGGTTAGGAGGCGACAGCTTTGACTTTAGTGCTCTAATGGTTTCAGCTTCGCTCTGTAAAGGCTAGAAACGGTGGTCTCGGCACGTAATGTTTGGTCATGGTACGCTCGGTTATGTTGGCCTTGGCTAAGTTTGGTTAGGATAGCTTCAACTTTTGAGCTGTACTGAGCTGCTCAGTGGATTTCTGAGATCTACATTGCTCTAGTATGCCAGCTGGGCTCTGGGGAGGGCAGCAATAGCGTTGGCGGCACGTTAGGTTAAGTTTTGCTATGTTTGGTTATGTCACGTTGGCACGGGTTAAGGTTGTGTAGCTTTGACTCTACTGACAAACACTGCGATTTTATGGATATCTGCGTTCCACTCTCCTCTAATGTGTTCTGCTTGGGTCAGCAGAGGCCAGCAATAGTGGTCTCGGCATGTTATGTTGAGGCATGTTGCGTTCGGGTAGGTTGGGTTTGACTAAGTGAGGTTAGGATAGCATATACTTTTGTCCTGTACAGTGCTATTCGGTGGATTGCTGAGATCTACTGTGACCTAGCATGCCCTGCTTGGCTCTGTGGAGGGCAGAAATAGCGTTCTCGGCACATTATGTTGAGTTATGCTATGTTTGGTTGTGTTTTGTTTGTTTGGGTTAGCTTTTGGTAGCTTTGTCTACTCTGATGTGCACTGCAATCCTATGGATTACTTCGTTCTACTCTCCACTAATGTGTTTTGTTTCGCTCTGGGGAGGCCAGCATTTCTGATCGCGGCACGTTAGGCTGAGTTAGGTTACGCTTGGTTATGTTACGATTGGTCAGGTAAGGAGAGGATAGCTTTCACTTTAGTGCCATAGTCAGGTTTTGGGTGGATATTTGTGCCCTACAGTTCTGATATATTTTCAGCTTGGCTCTGGGAAGGCCAGCAATTGTGGTATCAGCACGTTATGATAAGATATGTTACGCTCTGCTAGGTTGGGCTTGGCAAGGTTTGGCTAGTATTGCTTTAACTTTTGTGCTACACAGTGCTATTCGGAGGACTTCTGAGATCTGCGGTGCCCTGGTATGTCCAACTTGGCTCTGAGGCGGGCAGCAACAGCGTTCTTGGCGAATTAGGTTGAGCTGAGCTATGTTTGGTAATGATCTGTTTCTTTGGGTTAGATTTGGTTTGCTTAGACGTTTCTGATATACACTGCAGTTCTATGGATTTCCGAGCTCTACTCTCCAGTAATGTGCTCTACTTGGCTCTGCGGAAGCCGGCAATACCGTTCGCGGCACGTTAAGAACAGTTAGGTTACGTTTGGTTGTGTTAAGGTGGTTAAGTTGGGAGAGTATAGCTCTGACATTAGTGCTGCAGTCTGCTGTTAGGTTGATTTCTACGCCATACTGTTCTCTGATAACTTTAGCTTGGCTCTGGGAAGGACCATAATAATGGTCCCGGCAAGTTATTATGATTTACGTTACATCCGGTCAGGTTGGGTTAGGCTATGTTTGGTCAGGGCACTTTAAACTCTTGTGCTGCACACTGCTGTTCTGTGGATTTCTCAGATCCACTGTGCTCTGGTATATCCTGCTTGGCTCTGGTGCGCAGCAATCGCGGTTTCGGCACGATAGGTTGATATAGGCTATGTTTGGTTATTCGATGCTGGTTTGGGTTAGGCTTAGGTAGCTTTGACTTTTCTAATATACACTGCGATTCTATGGACTTCTGCGTTCTACTCCCCACTAATATGTTCCGCTTGGTTCTCGGGAGCCCACCTATAGAGGTGGCAGCACATTAGTTTGCGTTTGGTTACGTTTGTTTGTGTTACCCTTGGTTAGGTTTGGAGAGGGTTGCTTTGACTTTAGTGAAATAGTATGTTATAAGGTGGACCTCTGCATCCTACTCTGCCCTAATATTTTCAGCTTGGATCTGGGAGTGAAAGCAATAGTTGTCTCGACACGTTATGTTCAGTCAGCTTGCGTTCAATTAGGCTGGCTTAGGCTAAGTTTTGTGCGGCTAGTTTTAATTTCTGTGCTGTACACTGAAGATCGGAAGGTTTCTGCCCTCTACTGTGCTCTAGGATGTCCTGCTTGGCTCTGGGGAGGGCGGCAATAGCGGCTTCGGCACGTCAGGTTGGGTTAGACTATGTCCGGTTATATATTGTTGTTCTTGGTTAGGTTTGGGTGTCTTTGACTTTTCCGACACACACTGCGATTCAATGGATTTCTGCTTTCTGGTCTCCACTAATGTGGTCGGCTTGGTTCTATGGAGGCCAGCGGTAGTGTTCGAGCCACATTAGCTTGAGTCAGGCTAAGCTTGGTTATGTTACCATTGGCTAGGTTAGGAAAGGGGAGGATTCCCTCTAGTGCTATTGTCTGCTATTAGGTGGATTTCTTTGTCCTAGAGTGCTCTAATACTTTTCTGCCTGGCTCTGGATATGCTAGCAACAGTGGACTCTGCACATTATGTTGAGTCACGTTACGTTCAGTTAGGTTGGGTTACGCCAAGTTTGGTTATGGTAGCTTTAACTTTCGTGCTGTACACAGCTAATACGTGGACATCTGCGGTCCTCTGTGCTTTAGTATGTCCTGCTTGGCTCCGGCGAGCGCGGCAGTAACGGTCTCGTCCCGTTAGGTTGAGTTAGTAGCTTTAACTTTGCGTTGTACACTGCTATTCGGTTGATGTCTGCGCTGCACTGTGCTCTAGTATGTCCTGCTAGGCTCTGGGATAGCCAGAAATTGTGGACGCTTCACATCAGGTTAAGTTAAGATACGTTTGGTTATGTTAAGGTTCTTTATGTTAGGAGAGGAAGCCTTTGACTTTAGTGCTATAGTCTGCTATTAGGTGGATTTCTGCGCCCTGTAGAGACCTAATATTTTCAGCTTTGCCCTGGAAAGGCCAGCAACCGTGGTCTTGGCACGTTACGATTGGTCAGGTTGCGTCTGGTTATGTTGAGTTAGGCTAAGCTTGGTTACGGTAGCTCTAACTTTTGTGCTGTGGACTTCTATTCTGAGGACTTCTGCGCTCTGCTGTGCTCTAGTATACACTGCTTGGAAAAGGCGGGGGGGAGGGGGCAGCAGCAGCGGCGTCGCCGCGTTAGTTTGGGTTATGCGACGGTTGACTCTGTTCCGTTTGTTTGGGTTAGGCGCACGTAGTTTCGACTTTCCTGATATACGCTGCGATTCTATGGACTTCTGCGTTCTACTCTCAACTAATGTGTTCTGCTTGGCTCCGGCGATTCCAGCAATAGTGATCGCGGCACGTTAGCTTGAGTTATGTTACGTTTGTTTGTATTAAGATAGGTATGGTTTGGAGAGGGTAGGTTTGACTTTAGTGCTACGGTCTGCTATTATCTGGATATATGCGCCCTACAAATATCAGTTGTTTTCAGCCTGGCCGTGGGAAGACCAGCAAGAGTGTTCTCGGCACGTTATGTTGAGACAGGTTACCTTCCGACAGGCTGTGTTTTGATATATTTGGTTAGGATAGCTTCAACTTTTGCGTTGTACACTGCAATCCGGTGGATTTCTGCACTCTAGTGTACTCTAGTGTGTCCTGCGTGCCACTGGGAAGGCCAGCAAAGGTGGTCTCGGCACGCTATGCGTGTAATGTTACATTCGGTTCGGTTGTGTTAGGCTAAGCTTGGTCAGTGTATGTCCATCCTTTGTGCTGTACAATGCAATTCGGTCGATTGCTACGCTCTACTCTCCTGTGGTATGCCTTGCTCTTCTCTGGGAAGGGCAGCAATAGCGGTCAAGGCACGTTAGCTTGAGTTACGCTAAGTTTGTTTATGTTGCGATAGGTTAGGTTAGGAGTGGCAGCCTTGTCTTTAGTGCTATAGTCTGCTATTATGTGGTATTCTGGACCCTTCAATGCTCTAATATCCTCAGCTTTGCTCTGAGGAGGCCCTCGTATAGTGGTCTCGGCATGTTACGCCGAGTCAGGTTACGCTCTGTTAGGTTCGGATAGGTTATGTTTGGTCAGGATAGCTTTAACTTTTGTGCTGTACACTGCTCTTCTGTGGATTTCTGCGCTCTAGTGCGCTCTAGCTTGTCCTGCTTGGCTCTCGAGAAGGAAACAGCAGCGGTCTCGGAACGTTAGGTTATGTCAGGCCATGTGTGGCTGTGTCCTGTTAGCTTGTGTTAGGTTTGGGTAGCTTTGACTTTTCTCATATACGCCGAGGTTGTATGCATTTCTATGTTCCACTCTCCACAGACGTGTTCCGCTTCTACCGGGGAGGCGAGGAATAGTGGTCACGGCACGTTAGGTTGAGTTGTGTTACGTTTGCTTATATTACGGTTGGTTAGGTTAGTGGAGGATGGCTCTGACTTTAGTGCTACATTCTGCTATTAGGTGGATTTCTGCTCCCTACAGTGCTTTCATATCTTCAGCTTGGCTCTGGGAAGGCCAGCAATAGTGGTCTCGGTACGTTACGCCGAGTCATGTTACGTTCGGCTTGGCTGGATTCAGCTAAATTTGAGCGGGATATCTTTATCTTTTGTGCTGTACACTGCTATTCGGTGGATTTCTCTACCCTACGGCGTTCTAGTATGTCCTGCTAGGCTCTGTGGAGGGCAACAATAGCGACGTAGGCACGTTAGGTTGAGTCCGTCTATTTTTGGTTATGCTCTGTTCGTTTGCCTTCGGCTTGGGTAGCTTCGACTTTTCTGATTTACACAGCGATTGTATTGATTTCTGCGTCCTACTTTCCACTAACGTGTTCCGCTTGACTCTTGGGAAGCCAGCAATACTGGTCGCGGCACGTAACGTTTTGTCACGTTACGTTCTGTTAGGTTGGCTCAGGCTGAGTTAGGACAGGATAGCTTTAACTTTTTTGCTGAACACTGCAGTTCGGTGGATATCTGCGCTCTACTGCGCCCTAATATGCCCTGCTTGTCCCTGGGAAGGCCAGCAATACTTGTCGTGGCTCGTTATGTTGAGCCAGGTTACTTTTGGTTATGTTGATCTAGGCTAGGTTTGGTCGGGATAGATTCAACTTTTATGCTGCACACTGCCATTCGGTGCATTTCTGCGCTCTACTGCGCTCTAGTATGTCCTGCTTGTCTGTAGGGAGGCCAGTAATAGTGGCCGCGGCACGTCAGTGTAAGGTAGGATACGTTCGGTTATATTATGTTCTCTAGGTTAGGGGAGGATATTTATGCCTTTCGTGATATAGTCTTCTATTAGATGGACTTCTGCTCCCTACAGTGCTGTAATATTATCAGCTTGGATCTTTCAAGGCCAGCAATAGTTGTCTCGGCACTTTATAATGGGTCATGTTCCGTTCGGATAGGATGGGCCATGCTATGTTTGGTCAGGGTAGCTTTAACCTTTGTGCTGTACACAGCTATTCGTTTGACTACTGAGCTCTACTGCGCTCTTGTATGTTCTGCTTGGCTCTGGGTATGCCAGCAATAGCGTTCTCGGCACGTTAGGTCGAGCTATGCTATGTTTGGATACCTTGTGTTGGTCTTGGTTAGGTTAGAGCAGGTATGAGTTTTCCGAAATACACTGCGATTCTATGGATTTCTGCTTACCTCTCCACACTAATGTCTCTTGCTTGGCTCTGGGTAGGCCAGCAAGGGTTGTCCCGCAAGCTTAGGTTGAGTTATGTTACGTTTGGTAATGTTACGGTTGGCTGGGTTAAGAGAGGTTAGCTGAGACTCTAGTGATATAGTCTGCTATTAGAAGGATTTCTGCGCTCTACAGTGCACTAATATTTTCAGCTTGGATCTGTCTAAGCCTGCCATATTGGCCTCGGCACTCTACGTTTTGCCAATTACGTTCGGTTACGTTGGGTTAGGCAAAGTTTGGTCAGTATAGCTTTTACTTTTGTTGTATACCCAGCTATTTGGTGGTCTCCTGCGCTCCACTGTGCTCTAGAATGTCCTGCTTCGCTCTTCGGAGGGCTGCAATTGCGGTCTCTGGACGATAGGTGGAGTTAGGCTATGCTTGGTTATGCTCCGTTGGTTTGGTTTGCGTGTCGGTTGCTCTGACTTCTCTGATATAGAGTGCGATTCTACGGATTTCTGCCTTCTACTGTCCACCAGCGTGTTCTGCTTGGTTGTGGGAAGCCAGCAACAGTGCTCGCGGCTCGTTAGTTTGTGCAAAGTTACGTTGGTAATATTACGATTGGCTACGTCAGGAAGCGACAGTTACGCCTTTTGCCCTATGCACTGATTTTCTTAGGATTTCAGCACTCTACATTGCCTTAACAAGCTCTGATTGGCTCCGGCGAGGCCACCAATTCTGGTCTCGGCACGTCATGTTGAGTTAGGCAACGTTTGCTTACGTTGCGTTTGGTTAGGTTAGGATACCGTAACTTTGAGTCTTGTCCTATGCACTTCTATACGGTGGATTTCTGCTCCCTGCATTGCTCTACAATACTCTGCTTGTCTATGGGGCCCAGTAAGGGTGGTGTCAGCGCGAGAACTTTTGTTAGGCAACGTTTGGTTAGGCTCTGATAGTCTGGGTTATGTTTGGGTAGCTTTAACTTACGCGGTGTACACTGCATTTCGGTGGATGTCTGACATACAATGCGTTCTAGTATGTTCAGCTTGGCTCTGGGGAGTCCAGCGATAGCGGTCCTGGCGCGTCAGGTTGGAATATATTACGTACAGTTATGTTACGTTTGATTATGTTAGGATGGGATATCATCCACTTCTGTGCTACACACTGCTCTTCGGTGGATTCCTGCCCTCTACATTGCTCTACTATACCCTGCTCGACTCCCGCGCGGCCAGCAATAGTGGCCGCGGCTCGATAGGTTGAACTATATTCAGTTCGTTTTGGCTAGGTTTGGCTAAGTTTGGTTGGGATACCTGTGACCTTTTCGCTGTACACTGCCACTAGGTTGATGTCAGCGTCCGACATTGCAATGCTATATTCTCCTTGGCTCCCTTGAGGTCAGCAACAATGGTCGTGGCACCACAGGTTGCGTTTGGTTATGTTACATTTGGCCGGGTTAAGAATTGTAGCTTTTATTTTTGCGCTATACACTGCTATTCAGTGGATTTCGGCGCTCTACACTGCTCTAATATATTCTGCTTTGCCCTGTGCATGTCAGCAAGTCGGGTCTAGACACGCTAGGTTTAGCTATGTTACATTTGGTTACGTTACGTTAGGATAGGTTCGGCTAGGCTTTGACTTTCTTGCTATACACTGCTTTTCTTGAGATTTATGCTCTCTGCTGTGATCTAGTATTCTCTGCTTTGCTTTGGCGAGGCCAGTAATGTTGAACGCGGCGCGTTAGTTTTAGTTAGGCTACGTCCGGTTATGCTGAGATTGGTTAGGTTAGGGAGTATAACATCGACTTTTGTGCTATACACTGATATTCGGCGGATCTCTGCGCTCCTCACTGCTCTACGATACTCTACTCGACTTTGGGGAGGCCAGAAATGGCGGCCGTGGCACGATAGGATATGCTATGTTACGTTTGGTTAGGTTATGTTAGGTTAGGTTTGGTTAGAATGGCTTCAACTATTGGGCTGTGCACCTATATTCAGTGATCATATGCGCTCTATTGTGCTCTAATATGTACTGCTTGGCTCTGGGGAGGCCAGCAATAGAGGTCTCGGCTCGACAGGTTTAACTATGTTACGCTTCGTCAGGTTGGGTTGAGCCTTGTTAGCTTAGGATATCTACGACCTTTGTGCTGTACATTGCTATTTGGCGACATTCTGCGCTCTACATGCTCTACTATACTGTGCACGACTCTGGGGAGGCCAGCAATGGCGGTTATGTCGGTATAGGTTGTGATAGGCTACGTTCGGTAATGTTACGGTTGGTTAGGTTTGGAGAGGATAACTTTCACTTTTGCGCCATACACCGCTATTCGGTGGATTTCTACGCTCTACATTGCTCTACTCTACTCTGTTCGGCTTTGGGGAGTCCTGTAGTAATGGTCTCGGCACGTTAGGTTCAGAGAGGTTACGTTCGGTTATGTTATATTTGTTTGTGTCAAGTACGGGTAGCTTTGCTTTTCTGCTATACCCTGCGATCCTATGGATATCGGAAGTCTCGCCTTCTTTAATATGCTCTGGAGATGGCGAGGCGAGGCCAGCAGCAGTGGACCCGGCGCGTTAAGTACAGTTAGTCTACATCTGGTTAGGTTACGTGATGTTAGGTTATGGTATCTTTGACTTTTGCTCTATACGCGGCTATTTGGTGGATTTCTGCAAAATACTGTGCGCTGATGTGTTCTGTTTGCTATGGGGAGGCCAGCAATGGTGGTGTCGGCAAGTTCGGCTGGGTTACGTTATTTCGGGTTAGGTTTGGCTAGAATTGACTTCCGTAGTATACACTGCTTTTCGGCGGATTTCCACACTCTACATTGCTCTGATATACTCAGCTCGGTTCTGGGGAGTACAGTAATTGTGGTCTCGCCTAGTCAGTTTGGGTTAGGCTACGTTTGGTTAGGTTATATTTGGAGAGGATAGCATAGGACAACTTTGACTTTTGTGCTATAAAATGCTGTTCAGTGGTTTTCTACGCTCTGCTGTGGTCTACTATACTCTGCTCGACTCTGGAGCGGCCAGCAATAGCGGTCGCGGCACGACAGGTTGAGATAGGATACGTTCGGTCAGGTTGCGTTAGGCTACGTTTGGCAAGGATGGCATTGTCTCTTGTCTTATGCACTGCTTTTCGGAGGTATCTGCGCTCTACTGTTCTCTAATATACTCAGTTCGATTCTGGGGACGCCAGTATTAGTTGTCTCGGCACGTTAGCTTGAGCTAGGCTACGTTTGGTAAGGTTATGTTAGTTTAGGTTAGGTTCGGATAGCTTTGACTTTCGTGGTATAAACTGTTGCTTGGTGGATTTCTGCGCTCCACAGAGCTGTATTATCTTCGGCTTGTATCTGGGGAGGCCAGCAATAGTGGTCTCGCCACGCCAGGTTAAGTTAGGCTACACTCGGTTATGCTCTGTTATCTTGGGTTAGGTATGAATAGCTGTGCCTTTCGTGTTATTCACTGTTATTCGGTGGTTCCTGCACTCTACTGTGCACTACTATACTCAGCTCGTATCTGGGGAGGCCAGCAATAGTGGCCGCGAGATGTTACTTTGAGTTATGTTAGGTATGGTTTTGTTACGCTTCGTTAGGTTAGGAAAGGCTGTCATCATCTTTTGTGCTATACATTGCTATTCGTTGGACACCTGCGCTCTACTGTGATCTAATATGCTCTGCCTGGCTCTGGGTAGGTGAGCAATAGTGGTGTAGGCACGTTGGGTTTAGCCATGTTCGTTTGGTTATGATTCGTTTGGTTTGATTAGGATACCATAACTGCGACTTTTGTGCTATGTGCTGCTATTCTGCTGATATCTTCGCTCTTCGATGCTATACTATACTCTGCTCGACCCTGGGAAGGCCAGCAATAGTGGTGGCGGCACGTTACGTTTAGTTCCGTTACGCTTGGTCGTGTTATAATTGGTTAAGTTAGAATAAGATATCTTGGACTTTTGTGCTACATACTGCTTTCGGTGGACTTCCCCGCTCCACTGTGCGCGAGTATGCTCTGCTTTGCCCTGGGGAGGCCAGATATAATGGCAGCGGCATGATAGGTTGTGCTAGGTTACGTATGGTTAGTTTATGTTTGCACGGGTATGGTTCGGATACCGTTGATTTTCCTGCCATACAATGCGATTCTAAGTATTCCAACGCCCTACCCTCCTCGAGTAATTTCTGCAAGGCCCTGGGAAGGCCAGCAATATTTGTCTCGGCACGTTGTTCTACGTTAATTTGCGCTTGGTTGCGTTGCGTTTGGTTAGGTTAGGACGGCATAGCTTTGACTCCTGTGCTATACACGGATGTTCGGTGAATTCCTGTGCACTGCGTTGCTCTACTAAACCCTGTTCGACAATCGAGAGTGCAGCAGTAGTGGTCGCCGCACGCTATTCTGCGTTAGGTTACGTTTGGTTAGGTTACGTTAGGCTATGTCTTGTTAGATTCGCTTTGACTTTCGTGCTGTACACTGTTATTCGGTGGATTCCTGCCCTCTACTGCGCTCTACTCCAATCCGCTTGACCCTGTGGAGGCCAGCATTTGTGTTCGCGGTACGTTATGTTTAGCTTGCTATGTGAGGTTTGGATATGTTTGTTTGGGTCTGGTTTGGATATCTTTGACCTTTCCGCTTTAGACCGCTATTCCATGGATTTCTGCGCTCTACTCACCACTGATATGTTCTGCTTGTCCCTGGAGACGCCAGCAATAGTGCTTGCAGCAAGTTAGGTTTTGTTATTTCTTTCTGGTTGTGTTAGGTTGGGTAAGGTTTGGTCAGGTTACCTTCGACTTTTGTCCCACACACTGCTCTTCGTCGTATTTGTGCGCTCTACCGTGCTATAATATGTTCCGCTTGGTACTGCCGAAGCCAGAAATAGTGGTCTCTGCACGTTAGTTTCGGTCACGTTACGTTTGGTTATGTTAGGATAGTTTGAGTTAGGTAAGGATAGCATTGACTTTTCTGCCTGTACACTGCCATTCGATGGACTTCTGCCCTCTGCACTCCACTAATATGTTTTGCCTGTTGATGAGGTGGCCAACAATGGTGGTCTAGGCACGTTATGTTCCATTACCTTACGCTTGGCTATGTTACGTTTTGCTAGGTAAGGGTATGTTTACTTATACCTTTGCGCTATACTCCGCTATTCGGTGGACTTGTTTCCTCTATATTGCTCTACTATACTGTGTTCGGCTCAGGAGAGGCCAGCAAATGTGTTCATTGAACGACAGATTGAGTTAGGTTACGTTTGGTTATGTTGGGCTTTTCTCGGTTGGGCTAGGATATCTTTGACTTCTGTGTTGTAAACCAGAATGCGGTCGACTTCTGCGGTCTACTGTGCTCTAGTATGTTCTGCCTAGCACTGGGGAGGACAGTAATAGTGGTCCCGGCTAATTATGTTGAGTTAGGATACGTTTGGTTATGTTATGTTGGCTTATGTTAGGTTTGGGTAGCTTGGACTTTTCTGCTATACACTGCGAATCTATGGATTTCTGCGTTCCACCCTTCTCTAGTGTGCCCTGCTTGACAACGTGGTGGAGAGCAATACTGGTCCCGCCACGTTAGCCTTAGTTATGTTACGTTTGGTTACGTTATGGGTGGACATCTTTGACTTCTGTGCTCGACGCGGATATTCTCCGGACTTCTGTGCTCTGCAGTGCTCTATCATATTGCGCTTGGCGCTGCGGCGCCGGCAGTAGCGGTCGCGGCACGTAAGGTTGAGTTTAGTTGCGTTCGGTCAGGTGAAGTTAGGCTGGGTTTGGTTACGATGGCTCTGACTTCTGTGCTATACTGTGCTACTCGGCAGGTCTGTGCGCTCTAATGTTCCATGGTATGTTCTGCTTGGCACTGGCGAGGCCAGCAATGGTAGTATAGGCGCGTTAGTTAGTAGATAGGGTATCTTTGACTTTTGTGCCGTACACCACCATTCGGTGGATTTCTGTGCTCCACACTGCTCCACTATACTCTGCTCGGCTCTGAGGTGGCCAGTAATAGTCCCGCAAAGATAGATTGAGGTAGGCTCCGCTTGCTTATGTTACGTTGGCAATTGTTTGGCTTGCGTTCCTTCGTCTTTTCTGCTATGCACTGCTATTCTATGGATTTCTGCCCTTTGCTCTCCTCTAATACGTTCCGCTTGGCTCTGGGATGGCTAGCAATAGTGGACACGTCACGTTAGGCTGAGCCAAGTTATGTTTGGTTATGTTATGTTTGGTTAGGTTACGCAGGTGTAGCTTTAACTTTTGTGCTACGCACTGCAATTCGAAGGTTTTCTCCGCGCTACTGTGATCAAGCATGCTCTCCTTTGTTCTGCGGAGGCGAAAAATAGTTGCCGCGGTGCGTAAAGTTGTGTTAGGTTGCGTTGGGTATGGTTTGGCTTGCATGGGTTTGGTTATGGCATCCTCGGCTTCTGTGCTGTACACTGGAATGCCGTGGGCTTATGCGCTCTGCTGTCCACTGGTATGTGCTGCTTGGCTCTGGGGAAGAGAGTAATGATGGTCTGGGCACCTAGATTTGAAATAGGATACGTTTCGTTATGTTATGTAAGCTTAGGTTTGGTTTGGATAGCTTCGGCTTTTCTGCTATATACAGCGATTCTGTGGATTTCTGAGCTCTACTCTGCTCCGGTATGTTCCGCTTGGCACTGAGGTGCCGAAAACAGGGGCCTAGACACGTTAGGTTGGATAATGTTGCGGTTGGATATGTTACGCTTGGTTAGGTTGGGATGGGATAGGTTTGCCTTTTGTGCTATACACTGCTTTCCGGAGGATTTCTACACTGTGCATAACTCTACTATACTCTGCTCTAATCTGGTGTGACAGTAATTGTAGTCCCGGCACGTTAGTTCTTTCTATGCTACGTTTGGTTCAGTTACCTTTGGTTAAGGTAGGAGAGTATATCATTGACTTCTGTGCCATATACGGCTATACGGTGAGCATCTGCGCCCCACTGTGGTCTGATTTGTTCAGCTTGGCCATGGGAAATGCAGCAATAGTGGTCTTGGCACGTTAAGCTGCAGTAGGCTAAGTTTGACTGGGCTAGGTTAGGTCAAGCTAGGTTAGGATTTCCATGGCTTTTGTGCTACAAATCGCAACGCCGCGCATTTCTGAGATCTACTCCGCTCTAGCATGTTCTGCTTGGCTCTGGGAATGTCAGCAGTAGTTGTGTAGGTCGGATAGGTGGAGTTAGATTTCGATTTGTTATGCTATGTTTGGCTATGTTAGGCTGTAACAGCTTTGGCTTTCGTGATATGCACAGCTATTCGGTGCATCACTGCTTCCTACATTGATCTGATATGCTCTGCTCCACACCGAGGAGGCCAGCAATTGTGGTCTCGGCATGTTAGGTTTATTTATGCTACGTATGATCAGGTTACGTTTGGTTAGGGCAGGAGAGGATAGCATAGACTTTTGTGCTATATACTGCTATTCGGTGAGCTCCTATACTGTGCTCTAATATGCTCTGCTGGGCTCTGGGGACGCCAGCAATAGAGGTCTCTGCACGTTAGGTTGACCTAGATTACGTTGGGTTATGTTAGGTTAAGGTGAGCTAGCTTAGGTTATTTTCGACTTTTGTACTCGACACAGATATTCTATGGACTCCTATGCTCTACTGTGCCCTACCATGTTCCTTTGTCTCTGCGGACGCAAGCAGTAATGGTCGAGGCACGTAAGCTCGTGTTATGCTTCGTATGGTTAGGTTAGGTTGAGTTAGGTTAGGTTTGGTCAGGATAACTCCGACTTTTGCGATGTTCACTGCAAAGCCGTCTATTTTTACGCTCTCGTTTTCTCTAGTATACTCTGCTTGGCTTTGCGGTGGCCATCGCTAGTGGTCCGGGCATGTTAGTTTGGGTTATGTGGCGTTTGGTTGTGTGAGGTTTTGTAATGTTAGGACAGGGTGGATCTGACTTCTGTGCCATACACTGCTCTTCGGTGGACTCCTGCGGTATACTGTGCTCTAATATGTTCCGCTTGTCGCTGCGGAGGCCAGCAATAGTGGACTAGGAACGTTAGGTTGGATTAGGGAATGTTACGATTGATTAGGTTAGGAAGAGGTATCCGACATTTGTGATGCACACTGGCATTCGGTCGATTACTGCGCTCTACTGTGGTGTAGAATATCCTGCCTGGCGCTGCGGAGGCCAGAAATAGTGGTCTCGGCTCGTTAGGTTGAGTTAGGTTACGGTTGGTTATGCTAGGTTACTCTGGGTTTGGCAATGTTAACTTTGACTCTTCTGCAATACATTGCCATTCTATGGAATTCTGTGCTCTACTCTCCTTTAGTATGCTCTGCCTGGCGCTGGAGAGGCCCGCAATAGTGATCTAGGCACGTTAGGTTGGGTTAGGCCGCGTTTGGTTAGTTTACGTTTGTTTGGGCTGGCTTTGGGTAGCTACGACCTTCGAGGTATACAATGCTATTCGGTGGATATCAGCGCTCTACTATGCTCTGCTCGAATGTGGGAAGGCCAGCAATAGCAGTCACGGCACATTAAGTTCTGCTACGCTACGTTTGTGTATGTTACAATTTGAAAGGTTTGTACAGGATACCTTTGACTTTTGTACTATACTATGTTATTCTGTGGATTTCCGATATGTACAGCTTGGCTCCAGGAATGCCAGCAATAGTGGTCTCGGCTGGTTGCGGCGAATTAGGGCTACGCTTGGTTTGGTTAAGTTATGCCATGCTAGGTTAGGACACCTTTGACTTCCGTGCTGTACACAGGAATGCGGTATGCTTCTGCGATATACTGTGCTCTAGTATGCTCTGCTTGCGTCTGGGAATACCAGTGATTGTGGTCCAGCGTCGCTAGGTTGAGACAGGTTAGGTTTAGTCACGTTATGTTTGGATAGGTTAGGTTCTTCTGGGTTAGGTTAGAATATCTTTAACTCCTGTGCTGTACACAGGAATGCGGTATACTTCTGCGCTCTACTGTGCTCCAGTATGTTCTGCATGAGTCTGGGGGAGCAAGTAATTGTGGTCTCGGCACCTTAGTTTGAGATAGGATGCGTCTCGCTATGTCACGTTAGCTCAGGTTTGGTTTGGCCAGCTTCGACTTATCTGCAATACAATTGCGATGGTATGGATTTCCGCGCTCCTCTCTCCCCTAATATGCTTTGATTGTCCCTGTGGCGGCCGGCAATACTGGCAGCGGCACGTTAGGTTAAGATAGATTACGTTCGGTCGGGTAATGTTAAGTTGGTTTAGGTCAGAGTAGCTTAGACTCATGTGCTCAACACAGA